>NC_143029.1:85575000-85637500 GCF_057628025.1 Oncorhynchus mykiss | reverse complement strand
CAGTTTAATCTCCCTGTTTCAGATAGTTAGTTGTAATCAGTTTAATCTCCCTCTTCCAGGTAGTTAGTTGTAATCAGTTTAATCTCCCTCTTCCAGGTAGTTAGTTGTAATCAGTTTAATCTCCCTCTTCCAGGTAGTTAGTTGTAATCAGTTTAATCTCCCTGTTTCAGATAGTTAGTTGTAATCAGTTTAATCTCCCTCTTCCAGGTAGTTAGTCGTAATCAGTTTAATCTCCCTGTTTCAGATAGTTAGTTGTAATCAGTTTAATCTCCCTGTTTCAGATAGTTAGTTGTAATCAGTTTAATCTCCCTCTTCCAGGTAGTTAGTTGTAATCAGTTGAATCTCCCTCTTCCAGGTAGTTAGTTGTAATCAGTTTAATCTCCCTCTTCCAGGTAGTTAGTTGTAATCAGTTTAATCTCCCTCTTCCAGGTAGTTAGTTGTAATCAGAGTTTCATTTCCCTTTCGGTAACGGTTGATTGTTGTCTCTTGTCTCTTGAAATGACACATAAACTGGGAAGACAGAATCCTGTTCTCTCTGCACAAAACAGAGCATGAAACGGGTTATTGTCAAGAGTCAGACTTCTATATAAGCATGGTATTATTATGCACCTACTCTGTTGAAACCAACAGAAGTCTTGTGAGTGAAATATATTCTCAAAGAGAGTGAGTGGGAGGGAGGGAGGGAGGGAGGGAGGAGGAGGGAGGGAGGGAGGGGGAGTAGGAGGGAGGGAGGGAGTGAGGGAGGGAGGGAGGGAGGGAGTAGGAGTGAGGGAGGGAGGGAGGGAGGGAGGGAGGGAGAGTAGGAGGGAGTAGGAGGGAGGGAGGGGGAGTAGGAGGGAGGGAGGGAGGGGGAGTGGGAGGGAGGGAGGGAGGGAGGGGGAGTAGGAAGGAGTAGGAGGGAGGGAGGGAGGGAGGGAGGGAGGGAGGGAGGGAGGGAGGGAGGGAGGGAGGGAGGGGGGGAGTAGGAGGGAGTAGGAGGGAGGGAGGGGGGAGTAGGAGGGAGGGAGGGAGGGGGGGGAGTAGGAGGAGTAGGAGGGAGGGAGGGGGGGGAGTAGGAGGGAGGGAGGAGAGAGAGAGACAGAGAGACAGACAGACAGACAGACGGGAGGGAGGGGGGGGGGAGTGGGAGGGAGGGAGGGTTGGAGGGAGGGGGAGGGAGGGGGAGGGAGGGGGGGTTGGAATGACTGAAAGAGGGAGCTTCTCTTATTAATCTCTTTCTCTCTGTTGTATGTTGTTAAGAATGCAAATAGCTTTGGACAGATTTGTCATTTCCAAATGTATACAGGTTTTTACAAGTTATCTTTTTCTATATCTGCAAAACGCATCAAATGAAATCTAATCTTTAAGGCCAGAGATCTTTTGGAAGATTGCTCATTAAATGGACTTAGGGCTTGATTTATGCCGTAGTGCTGAATAGCCACACTACAACACAATACAAATTTAAAGTCAATGTTCCCGTGATCGTGCAGACTGCATTCATGGTAAACGCTGCGTATGTCAGCTCAATAGCACAGATGTCGACTTTATAACGCAGTTCTTCAGCGCTACGGGATTGAATCAAGCCCTTAGAGGGAATACTGTCTCCCACATGGCTCTCTCAAACCTGAGCAGAGAGAATTAATGAATAAATGTGTGAGAAAATATTCCACAAACCCATCAATGGGCAGAGAGAGAAACATTGAGTTTGCTTTGTGTTTAACAGCCTGTTCCACGCTAGAGTACAACAACGACCTGTTCCAGACAAATTATGTGGTTTGTTACCTGTAATAAATATGAGGAAAATTGTATATGATCCCCTTTCAAACAGCCCCTTAATGACCACTTGTATGCAGGCAGACCACTGTTATACACTTGTAACTGGTACAGTGGGAGGAATGGGGAGAGTTGTTAAACTACGGGGGCTGGTTGCATTTCAAATTAGGGAGGTGTTAAACAATGGAAGTGTCAATGAATTTACCTGCAGAAGAGCAGAGGGCCATTCACACAGACCCATACCTGTATCTTGGTTACATGGCCTGTGAAAAAAAGCAGTAATATGTTTTTTTTAAAACCGCTACCCCTTTAAGAAATACAAAAAACAAAAAAAAACAGGCAAATAAAAGCAGTCTTGGTAAATTAGGGTGGGTTTTGGTATGTGTATGAAAGGGATATGTCATCTGAAGCACAACAACACCGTGGCTTGCGTGGGATATTGCTCAACTGCAGCTGCAGTTCAGCTGGTAGAGCATGGTGCCTGCAATGCCAGAATATTGAGTTTGATTCCTGGGACCACCCATATTTAAAATGCTCGCATGACTGTAAGTCGCGTTTGGATAAAAGAGTCTGCTAAAATGGCAGATATTATATTTTAAGTGTTAGGAGAGAGATAGTCTAACTACAAGGTGTTTGGTAGCTTAAAACGTAGGGGGTAGTTGGATACTGCCCCCCCCCCCCCTCCAAGTTGTTGATGGTTCAACGCCACGCTATCTTGTCGGTATGTGATGGCTGCAGATGAAAGACGTGACATACACATTCCTCACCTGGGAATGCCTTCAACGAAAAAGAGCGCTTGTTGGTACGTGTGAGTGACTCATGCAGCAGCCTGGGAACCTGTAAGTGTTCTGGTGCTGTAGGCTTTTAGCAGCCCTAGGCATTATCAGCCATCAGCATTCTGACATCTCGTTATTTTTTAGAGGTATTGTCTGTCATACCTTCCTTCGAGAAGGATCGTTAGGCCTAATCCCCAATAATGGTGAAATACAGTAGAGTACAGTAGAGTACAGTACAGAACCTTGCCCCCATGACACACACAGACACCCGACAGGTCTCAGAGCAGGTATATGAGGAGTTGGCTTCCATTTTCAGACATGGGTGGATTACACGGAGGCTGGTTTCCAAGGAGACGGATATGTTTTAGATAATAAGGTAAACAAACACCGAGCCTCTTTTCCATTTTGAATCCGAATAACAATAATATCTATTATTAAAGACTGACGTTAAACATGTCCATAAGCATTATACCAATGTTTCTGACAGCGAAATGAGTAGACACTTTTCCCTGAGAATTGAAGTTGTATTTTCGATATGTACGTTGATTTACTTTAGGTGCAAAGTAAATACAGCCGCTAGCGAAAGACTACACACCCTTTGCACAGTCTTAATATTTAAAGTTAAATCTAAAAAAGGAATACATCATTCCCCTCCCCCCACCCCCCCGCTAGGCTAGTGATCTACACATCCTACCCCATATTTTCAGTGAAAGAAAAAAATGTAGAACATTTTCCAAATTACTACAAAATCAAAAAATGAGGATGTATTGATTGTGTTTGTCTTCTCGAGGTAATACTTGGTGGAAGCACCTTTGTCGGACATTACAGCTGTTAATCATTTTTAATACCATTATACTAACCTTGCACTAATAGGGCAACAAATGTCTATTGTTTTTGTCAAAATTGCTCAAGTTCAGTACATTTGGTTGGACAACAATATTCAAACCTGATTTGTTAAGCAGACTTAAGTCCGGACAGAGACTGAACCATTCAGGAACACACAACACTTTCTTGGAAAGCCATTCTGGTGTATCTTTGGGATCATCACTTGTGTAATTGTTTTAGGGTTTTTCTCTAACTTTTTACCTGGGCTTTGCTCCTTTCATAGTCCCCAGTCCCTGCCGGTGACAAGCATACCCATAACATGATGCTGCCACCAAAATACTTGAAAATAGACACTGCATTCACTCCACAGTACTGGCCTGTATGACAAAGTGAAAAGCAGGAAGCCTATGCTAAAAAATCCACTCCTAATCATCAATTTTGTTTACAACAAGGCCGATAGTTGTACTGCAAGACAAAACGATGAAGACATTCACTTTTTGGCCTAAATTAAAAACGACAGGTTTTGGTCATATCCAATAAAACACAACAAAGAGTGAAACTCTCTGTTATCTTCAAGTATTGTGGTAGCAGCATCATGTTATGGGTATGCTTGTCACCGGCAAGGACTGGAAAGTTTGTCAGAATCAAAATAAATATGAAAGGAGCAAAGCCCAGGTCAAAGGTTAGAGAAAAACAGGCCTCAGTCTTCTGAAAACCTAACCCTGGGCTGAGTTTTACTTTTCAGCGAGACCAAAGACACACCAGAATTATTTTTATAAAGGTGTACGGTGTTTTTGAGTGGCCTAGTCCCAGTCCTGACTTAAATGTGCTTGAAATACCGGGACATCCTCCTTTTATATTTCTTAGTAATTTTGAAAAGTTTATTTTTCTTTTTTTCTTTCAATTTGAAAATGTGGAGTAGGTTGTGTAGATCATTAGGTAAAAAGTGATGTATTCCCATTTTAGGCAGCAAAATGTGAAGACTGTGCAAAGGGGTTTGTAAACTTTCACTAGGCACTGCATCAAGCCAATAACACTTGACATGAAAATGACATTTACAGTTACATACCTTAGAACTGTAAAAACAGAAACCAAAACGTGAGTGTGGTAGACTAGGGGCGGCAGGTAGACTGGAGGCAGGTAGACTAGGGGCAGGTAGACTAGGGGCAGGTAGACTAGGGGCAGGTAGACTAGGGGCAGGTAGACTAGAGGAGGCAGGTAGACTAGGGGCAGGTAGACTAGGGGCAGGTAGACTAGGGGCAGGTAGACTAGGGGCAGGTAGACTAGAGGAGGCAGGTAGACTAGAGGAGGCAGGTAAACTAGGGGCAGGTAGACTAGGGGCAGGTAGACTAGGGGCAGGTAGACTAGGGGCGGCAGGTAGACTGGAGGCAGGTAGACTAGGAGAAGGTATACACGGGGCAGGTAGACTAGGAGAAGGTATACAAGGGGCAGGTAGACTGGAGGAAGGTAGACTAGGGGCGGCAGGTAGACTAGGAGAAGGTATAAAAGGGGCAGGTAGACTAGGGGCAGGGAGACTAGGGGCGGCAGGTAGACTGGAGGCAGGTAGACTAGGGGCAGGTAGACTAGGGGCGGCAGGTAAACTGGAGGCAGGTAGACTAGGAGAAGGTATACAAGGGGCAGGTAGACTAGGGGCGGCAGGTAGCCTGGAGGCAGGTAGACTAGGAGAAGGTATACAAGGGGCAGGTAGACTAGGGGCGGCAGGTAGACTGGAGGCAGGTAGACTAGGGGCAGGTAGACTGGAGGCAGGTAGACTAGGGGCAGGTAGACTGGAGGCAGGTAGACTAGGGGCAGGTAGACTAGGGGCAGGTAGACTGGAGGCAGGTAGACTAAGGGCAGGTAGACTAGGGGCAGGTAGACCTGGTGCGGCAGGTAGACTGGAGGCAGGTAGACTAGGAGAAGGTATACAAGGGGCAGGTAGACTAGGGGCGGCAGGTAGACTGGAAGCAGGTAGACTAGAGGAGGCAGGTAGACTAGGGGTAGGTAGACTAGGGGCAGGTAAACTAGGGGCAGGTAGACTAGGGGCAGGTAGACTAGGGGCAGATAGACTAGGGGCAGATAGACTAGTAGCTACAGGTAGACTAGGGACAGGTAGACTAGGGGCTGCAGGTAGACTAGAGGAGGCAGGTAGACTAGGGGCAGGTAGACTAGGGGCAGGTAGACTAGGGGCTGCAGGTAGACTAGAGGAGGAAGGTAAACTAGAGGAGGCAGGTAAACTAGGGGCAGGTAGACTAGGGGCAGGTAGACTAGTAGCTGCAGGTAGACTAGGTGCAGGTAGACTAGGGGAAGGTAAACTAGGGGCAGGTAGACTAGAGGCAGGTAGACTAGGGGCAGATAGACTAGGGGCAGGTAGACTAGTAGTTGCAGGTAGACTAGGGACAGGTAGACTAGGGGCTGCAGGTGGACTAGAGGAGGCAGGTAAACTAGGGGCAGGTAGACTAGGGGCAGGTAGACTAAGGGCAGGTAGACTAGGGGCTGCAGGTAGACTAGAGGAGGCAGGTAGTCTAGAGGAGGCAGGTAAACTAGGGGCAGGTAGACTAGGGGCAGGTAGACTAGGGGCAGGTAGACTAGTAGCTGCAGGTAGACTAGGGGCAGGTAGACTAGGGGCTGCAGGTAGACTAGAGGAGGCAGGTAGACTAGAGGAGGCAGGTAAACTAGGGGCAGGTAGACTAGGGGCAGGTAGACAAGGGGCAGGTAGACTAGGGGCAGGTAGACTAGGAGCAGGTAAACTAGGGGCAGGTAGACTAGGGGCAGATAGACTAGGGGCAGGTAGACTAGTAGCTGCAGGTAGACTAGGGACAGCTAGACTAGGGGCTGCAGGTAGACTAGAGGAGGAGGGTAAACTAGGGGCAGGTAGACTAGGGGCAGGTAGACTAGGGGCTGCAGGTAGACTAGAGGAGGCAGGTAGACTAGGGGCAGGTAGACTAGGGGCAGGTAGACTAGGGGCAGGTAGACAAGGGGCAGGTAGACTAAGGGCAGGTAGACTAGGGGCTGCAGGTAGACTAGAGGAGGCAGGTAAATTAGTGGCAGGTAGACTAGGGGCAGGTAGACTAGGGGCAGGTAGACTAGAGGAGGCAGGTAGACTAGAGGAGGCAGGTAGACTAGGGGCAGGTAGACTAGGGGCAGGTAGACAAGGGGCAGGTAGACTAGGGGCAGGTAGACGAGGGGCTGCAGGTAGACTAGAGGAGGCAGGTAAATTAGGGGCAGGTAGACTAGGGGCAGGTAGACTAGGGGCAGGTAGACTAGAGGAGGCAGGTAGACTAGGGGCAGGTAGACTTGGGGCAGCAGATAGACTAGGGGTTAAGAGAGTTGGGCCAGTAACCAACACAAGAGCTTGTTTCATTGATTTGTCCAGGTGTGTTGAACCCTCCATTGCTAACACACAGTAATGGCATCTAAATACAAACGTGTTCATTGTTACAGAAGATTGAGAGAGGGGCCAACACATTTCAAAGAGCCATACTGAAGTCCATCCACTATGAACTGTTTACTTCTAAGGACAAATGCAGCCTTTGAGCCCCAGAGAAAGAGAGAGGGAGGGAGAGAGCTGTGAATGGGCTTGTTCTGCAGACACACACACACACACACACACTCACACACACACACACACACACACACACACACACACACACACACACACACACACACACACACACACACAAGCTTTCATAAACTAACTTCAAAACAACCTCAGTAAATCCAGGGACGCATTCCTCTGGCGTTTAATGTCGGGGCAAATAGGCTGCCACTTCAATAAAACTGTTCTCTACTGGAACTGCATAACTCTAAAGGAGAGCAGTCGGTGCTCCTGTGGGTACATTACAGGTGAAACCGAGTGAGATCAGTGGTTGAAAGTATATCTTGAAGTTTTTAAGATCTATTTAAAGAGCACTGTTTCCTAATATGTGAAAATGTTTCATGGTGAGCGTACACACCACTGGTATGTTCTAGAAGCTTCAAAGACATTCTGCAACACCATGGATCCCATACGGAGCTGAGGAACTAGTTTCTGACTAAATACACCGTGCTGTGAATCATGGAGCCGAGGAGGATGTTGCATCTATTATGTTTTCAGAAGTGTTCAACAATTTAGACAAAAAAGCTATGATCACGTCTAAAGATTTAAAAGATCCTGTTAGTTTTCCCTGAAGTTTAACCCATCCAAAATCCAAAAAAAAAAAAAATACAACAAAAAAAGAGGATATTGTTGCCTGAAGAAAGGTTTACCACAGGAGGCTGCTGAATGGGCGGACGGTTCATAATAATGGCTGAAACGGAGCGAATGGAATGGCATCAGACACCATGTTGTTGACGTATTTGATACCATTCAACTCAATGCGCTTACAGCCATTACCACAAGCCCGTCCTCTCCTGTTGAGATGGCACCAACCTGCCGGTGAAGTCCATATGGGAGGACATATATTAGTTATCCTAAACCCATCCCTTTAATTGTTACATGGCTTTGTTTTGGTGCTGGATCTACAACAACAAGTTTCACGCCGGCCTGACTGGTGACTGCCGTTCCTATTTGAATGGTATTATAACAAGGCTCCCCGAACACCATCCCAACCCCTTCCCTTCACAAACACAGTACAAGACGTCACACCACACACCAACATCCTCCCTCCCCACCATGTTGTTGTACAATCAAAAAAAATTAGTTATTTTTAGGGTTAGTGAATGTTTTACTTCTGCCCGTGTAAAAAGCATCGAGAGCAAGAGAATAGACAGGGTTATTTTGTTTGTTTTTAAGATTTTTTTTTAAGCGTCCAAAGTTGATATTTTACAATACAGGGGCCATTCGGAGGCATATGCCCTATACTCATGTTAAAAATATATACCATTCTTCCATGCATTTGAGATAGTACAAACAATGCCTCGGACTGTAAAGGGGCAGCTCATGTCTGCTTCGTGGTTTTCATACGACTGTAAAGGGGCAGCTCATGTCTGCTTCGTGGTTTTCATATGACTGTAAAGGGGCAGCTCATGTCTGCTTCGTGGTTTTCATACGACTGTAAAGGGGCAGCTCATGTCTGCTTCGTGGTTTTCATACGACTGTAAAGGGGCAGCTCATGTCTGCTCTGTGGTTTTCATATGACTGTAAAGGGGCAGCTCATGTCTGCTCCGTGGTTTTCATATGACTGTAAAGGGGCAGCTCATGTCTGCTTCGTGGTTTTCATATGACTGTAAAGGGGCAGCTCATGTCTGCTCCGTGGTTTTCATATGACTGTAAAGGGGCAGCTCATGTCTGCTTCGTGGTTTTCATATGACTGTAAAGGGGCAGCTCATGTCTGCTCCGTGGTTTTCATACGACTGTAAAGGGGCAGCTCATGTCTGCTCCGTGGTTTTCATACGACTGTAAAGGGGCAGCTCATGTCTGCTTCGTGGTTTTCATATGACTGTAAAGGGGCAGCTCATGTCTGCTCCGTGGTTTTCATACGACTGTAAAGGGGCAGCTCATGTCTGCTTAGTGGTTTTCATATGACTGTAAAGGGGCAGCTCATGTCTGCTCCGTGGTTTTCATACGACTGTAAAGGGGCAGCTCATGTCTGCTCCGTGGTTTTCATATGACTGTAAAGGGGCAGCTCATGTCTGCTCCGTGGTTTTCATATGACTGTAAAGGGGCAGCTCATGTCTGCTTTGTGGTTTTCATATGACTGTAAAGGGGCAGCTCATGTCTGCTTAGTGGTTTTCATATGACTGTAAAGGGGCAGCTCATGTATGCTTCGTGGTCTTCATATGACTGTAAACGGTTTCCGTTTGGAGCAAACCAACAGATCCTCCAAGGCAACCAGGGTAGACAGTTTCAGTGGGCAGTGTTTGACTGTGTATCTTGGTAAAAAATATATCCTCTTCGGCAGATCGAGAACCTCATTGGAAACAAGTGTTTTAATGAACTATCCTCTGTTGATCCAATCGGCGTTGTTCTATTATTTGTTACCTAAATAAATTCAATAAAATGTCATGTGATGGGAAAACGATAAAAACCTTCATAATGTTGACATTGGCGAGAAGCCCAATGTTTTCGCCCTATCTAATCTCTCTGTGGGTAGAGTATTGGCGTGATGCCAAGTCAACAAGTCAGTATGCCGGGCAAAGCCCTGTAAATAGAGTTATACACATACATTTTCTTATCACTGATATTATCAGCGATACTACACTGGCACTTCACTTCCAGGGAAAACTGTCTGAGCATGACTTTACAAGACATGATGCTTGTACAGCATATAGTGACAAAGACGAAAGGGGATGCATCGCGTGTTTATGCTATACACGGTAATTATTTAGCATGGATTTCCAGTCATCCTACTCTTGTATTCATGGATAAAACAGGCTTTTTTTAATGTTCCTGTCGGTTACAACAGTTAAACCGGTAACCAGTCCTTTTGTAAAGAACAAGCTTGACTTGATGAACGGACTACAAAACTACAATTAGGTTGTGTCCAGAATAGCACCCTGTTCCCTATTCCCTAATCTCTATACATTAATCTACTTTTGACCAGAGATCTCTCTTGCACTGAATGGAGTGTGTGTGTGTGTGTGTGTGTGTGTGTGTGTGTGTGTGTGTGTGTGTGTGTGTGTGTGTGCGTGTGCGTGTGCGTGTGCGTGTGCGTGTGTGCGTGTGCGTGTGCGTGTGTGTGTGTGTGTGTGTGTGTGCGCGCGTGTGTGTGTCTGTGTGTGCGTGCGTGCCCATGTGACCTAGGGGGAAATGGGTGTTATCAGATGACTGAGTGTTTACCTCCAACAGTGATTAAAGGAGTGCTTCAAGGGGTCATCCTCCTCACCCACACTACTAATCACTTTAACACACTGCTACAGATGTAGGATCAGAATTTGAGCCAATTTGCTAGAGCAGGAAAATAATCATGCAGCAACAGGAAATGTGAATTATTATGTGGATTTTAATGAATGGACATTTTTGTAGGGGTTGATAAATGTTTCGCCTCAGGCAAAGTGGAAATTTCAAACTTCAGAAGCCTCAAAATACACTACATTGCAGGAAAGTTCTCCTGAAAAAGGGTGATCAAGCTAAGATCCAACATCGGTATTTTCAAGTGGCCCTTGATCATAATAACGATCATCACACGTTGCGTTGATGGAAACTATAGATCACTGCATCAATAACATTAGACTAATGAAGACTCATTCAGAACTACAAAATAAACTCATGTTATCACCGATTTTGCTTTCAATTCAGGAAGTAGTTGATGATTTGATTTCTAGTTGGAGATAAAGGTTGTTGTAAACACTAAAATTACATTTTCATTTCTAGAAGTTAAAAAGGAGAGGGATCTTTACACACCGACTTTTTATTGTCCAAAAAAACGTTTGTTTTGAACCGTTGAGTCTGACAGACCCCTACAGACTTATACAACATTCACCCCGATGACATACACATGCAACTTCATCTAATCACTAAATGACTCATTATTTCATTAACTCAGACATTAAAGGAATGCAATGTGTTTTGAAAGAGAAAGGTATTTCTGGCTTTGAAATAGGACACCGTCACAAACTCCACTAAACCACTAACCTGCAGCCGTCGGCATTCTCCCTAGGCACCTAGAATCATCCAGCCCAGTCTTGTCTAGCTGCTGTGGTTAGATGCTGTGTTAAGCTGGATAACTTATCCACAAAACATCTTCAGGGCTGTTCAGAGCTACTCGGCAATTACAAGCGCTCAAGTGGAGGGAGGACGGGTTAAACACAGAGTTGAGGGACTTATATCAGATGTTTTGACCGAGGGACTTTTTTTCTTTCCAAAAGTGTTTACATAGTCTACAATCTAGCTACTCTGAGTGCGGATTTCCCATTTTTCAGAGTGCCCTGTGTCTTTTGACAAAAAAACGAATGTAGCATTTAGACAAAAGAACCAAATCCACAACTTATTTGATGGAAAGGTCTAATCTCCACACAGAGGCCTCTAGCCTCAATAGCCTTGTTCCATAATGTGACTTGTCCTAAGGCTTTTCATATTATTCTATTTCATCGTGTTTCACTGATATAAGCTAGTTGTTCAACCAGGAAAAGACCCCTGAGGCTAGAAATCTCTTATGTGATGGTGATGTGGTATGTGGTTTTGCCTTTAGCACCAGTATACAGCTTGTTTAGATAGACCAGGTTCTGTTGGCCCTATGGGCCAGGGGCCAATGTAAAGCTGTCCGCATGGGGCCTAAAGTCACTCTAATGCTACTGATACACGTGTAAAGGTCATTCAGGAATAGAATAGTAAACAAACAAACAAATAAACCTTCATTCTTCATACACAACCAGAACTGAGAATGGGAGGTTATTCGCAAAATGTTGTGCCAATTTTTTTGTTGGGGATGGACTGTTGGACTTCTTTGGACTCCAGTTCTGAGGCCTCCCAAATCACAAACATTGAAACACTTTTGTGACATGACCTTTACTTAATTTATTTTAATTTTAGGAAATATTAATTCTCTCTACTATCCCTACCTCATAACGTTTGTTCAAGTTATGATGCAATGCCATCCAAAAGGCCTGTTGGATACATTCATGATGTAAAGAAAGTTCATCTCATTCAAAACAATGAACCTTTGGTTAGAGAAGGTCGGTTATGAGCCCTGGGTTAGAGCAGGCCGGTTATGAGCCCTGGGTTAGAGCAGGCCGGTTATGAGCCCTGGGTTAGAGCAGGCCGGTTATGAGCCCTGTTTAAGAGCAGGTCGGTTATGAGCCCTGGGTTAGAGCAGGTCGGTTATGAGCCCTGGGTTAGAGCAGACCGGTCATGAACCCTGGGTTACAACAGGCTGGTTATGAAACCTGTTTTAGAGCAGGCCGGTCATGAACCCTGGGTTACAACAGGCTGGTTATGAACCCTGGGTTACAACAGGCCGGTTATGAACCCTGTTTTAGAGCAGGCCGGTTATGAACCCTGGGTTACAACAGGCCGGTTATGAACCCTGGGTTACAACAGGCCGGTTATGAACCCTGTTTTAGAGCAGGCCGGTTATGAGCCCTGGGTTACAACAGGCTGGTTATGAACCCTGGGTTACAACAGGCCGGTTATGAACCCTGGGTTACAACAGGCCGGTTATGAACCCTGTTTTAGAGCAGGCCGGTTATGAACCCTGGGTTACAACAGGCCGGTTATGAACCCTGTTTTAGAGCAGGCCGGTTATGAGCCCTGGGTTACAACAGGCCGGTTATGAACCCTGTTTTAGAGCAGGCCGGTTATGAGCCCTGGGTTACAACAGGCCGGTTATGAGCCCTGGGTTACAACAGGCCGATTATGAGCCCTGTTTTAGAGCAGGCCGGTTATGAACCCTGGGTTACAACAGGCCGGTTATGAACCCTGTTTTAGAGCAGGCCGGTTATGAGCCCTGGGTTACAACAGGCCGGTTATGAGCCCTGGGTTACAACAGGCCGGTTATGAGCCCTGGGTTACAACAGGCCGGTTATGAGCCCTGGGTTACAACAGGCCGGTTATGAGCCCTGGGTTACAACAGGCCAGTTATGAGCCCTGGGTTACAACAGGCCGGTTATGAGCCCTGTTTTAAAGCAGGCCGGTTATGAACCCTGGGTTACAACAGGCCGGTTATGAACCCTGTTTTAGAGCAGGCCGGTTATGAGCCCTGGGTTACAACAGGCCGGTTATGAGCCCTGGGTTACAACAGGCCGGTTATGAGCCCTGGGTTACAACAGGCCGGTTATGAGCCCTGGGTTACAACAGGCCAGTTATGAGCCCTGGGTTACAACAGGCCGGTTATGAGCCCTGTTTTAGAGCAGGCCGGTTATGAACCCTGGGTTACAACAGGCCGGTTATGAACCCTGTTTTAGAGCAGGCCGGTTATGAGCCCTGGGTTACAACAGGCCGGTTATGAGCCCTGGGTTACAACAGGCCGGTTATGAACCCTGTTTTAGAGCAGGCCGGTTATGAACCCTGGGTTACAACAGGCCGGTTATGAACCCTGGGTTACAACAGGCCGGTTATGAACCCTGTTTTAGAGCAGGCCGGTTATGAACCCTGGGTTACAACAGGCCGGTTATGAACCCTGTTTTAGAGCAGGCCGGTTATGAGCCCTGGGTTACAACAGGCCAGTTATGAACCCTGGGTTACAACAGGCCGGTTATGAACCCTGGGTTACAACAGGCCGGTTATGAACCCTGGGTTACAACAGGCCAGTTATGAACCCTGGGTTACAACAGGCCAGTTATGAACCCTGTTTTAGAGCAGGCCGGTTATGAACCCTGGGTTTCAACAGGCCGGTTATGAACCCTGGGTTACAACAGGCCGGTTATGAACCCTGGGTTACAACAGGCCGGTTATGAACCCTGGGTTACAACAGGCCGGTTATGAACCCTGGGTTACAACAGGCCAGTTATGAACCCTGGGTTACAACAGGCCGGTTATGAACCCTGTTTTAGAGCAGGCCGGTTATGAGCCCTGGGTTACAACAGGCCGATTATGAACCCTGGGTTACAACAGGCCAGTTATGACCCTGGGTTTAGTAACATGATATTGTGTCGTCCAGAATAGAGGGATACAGAAAACAACAGTCAGCCATGATGTCATCTCTCCTGGATTCTGTTCTCTATGGTGGGTTTCGATGTATAGCCAGGTTGTTCTATAGACTTCTAGATACTTCCGCTGTGCTCTATAATCTAATGGTTGTCCCTTCATTCTCCTCTAATCTTCACTCCCTCCCTCACTCCATAATTTCATCCCTCCCTCAAACCTAACAGTCGTTACCTTGGAACACATGAAATAGATAAACAAAACTATTTTGAATCGTCAAATTATAAACACGTGTACATTCATGACGGCAGCCATTGTTGTTGACAATCGACCCAGGAAACCTGGACAACGTGCACTTTGAAGTCCCCTGTCCCTTGTGTATGATGTAAACCCTTTGTGTGTGTGTGTGTGTGTGTGTGTGTGTGTGTGTGTGTGTGTGTGTGTGTGTGTGTGTGTGTGTGTGTGTGTGTGTGTGTGTGTGTGTGTGTGTGTGTGTGTGTGTGTTACCTGCTCACCTCTCACTGGTTTTGGTGGTCTAACACAAACAGAGAGTTGAACAAAAGACTAGGTTTCCTGTCGTCCTCGTTCCCGTGTAACACAATGCCAGCAAACAGTAGAACGTTGTCATTCACACACTCATAACACATTCACACACTCATAACACATTCACACACTCATAACACATTCACACACTCATAACACACTCACACACTCATAACACATTCACACACTCATAACACATTCACACACTCATAACACATTCACACACTCATAACACATTCACACACTCATAACACATTCACACACTCATAACACATTCACACACTCATAACACACTCACACACTCATAACACACTCACACACTCATAACACATTCACACACTCATAACACACTCACACACTCATAACACATTCACACACTCATAACACATTCACACACTCATAACACACTCACACACTCATAACACATTCACACACTCATAACACATTCACACACTCATAACACATTCACACACTCATAACACATTCACACACTCATAACACATTCACACACTCATAACACACTCACACACTCATAACACATTCACACACTCATAACACATTCACACACTCATAACACATTCACACACTCATAACACATTCACACACTCATAACACATTCACACACTCATAACACATTCACACACTCATAACACATTCACACACTCATAACACTGCAAGACTCCCTCTGCTCCTCTGTTACGTACTGTAATGACTGTGTGATGATGTGTACAGTATTGTGTACTGTAATGACAGTGTGATGATGTGTACAGTACTGTGTACTATGTAATGACAGTGTGATGATGTATACAGTACTGTGTATTATGTAATGACAGTGTGATGATGTGTACAGTACTGTGTACTATGTAATGATAGTGTGATGATGTGTACAGTACTGTGTACTATGTAATGACAGTGTGATGATGTGTACAGTACTGTGTACTATGTAATGACAGTGTGATGATGTGTACAGTACTGTGTACTATGTAATGACAGTGTGATGATGTGCACAGTACTGTGTACTATGTAATGACAGTGTGCTGATGTGTACAGTACTGTGTATTATGTAATGACAGTGTGATGATGTATACAGTACTGTGTATTATGTAATGACAGTGCGTTGATGTGTACAGGACTGTGTACTATGTAATGACAGTGTGATGATGTGTGTAGTACTGTGTACTATGTAATGACAGTGTGATGATGTGTACAGTACTGTGTACTATGTAATGACAGTGTGATGATGTGTACAGTATGGTGTACTATGTAATGACAGTGTGATGATGTGTACAGTACTATGTAATGACAGTGTGATGATGTGTACAGTATTGTGTACTATGTAATGACAGTGTGATGATGTGTACAGTACTATGTAATGACAGTGTGATGATGTGTACAGTACTATGTAATGACAGTGTGATGATGTGTATAGTACTGTGTAATGACAGTGTGATGATGTGTACAGTACTGTGTAATGACAGTGTGATGATGTGTACAGTACTGTGTAATGACAGTGTGATGATGTGTATAGTACTGTGTACTATGTAATGACAGTGTGATGATGTGTACAGTACTATGTAATGACAGTGTGATGATGTGTATAGTACTGTGTAATGACAGTGTGATGATGTGTACAGTACTGTGTAATGACAGTGTGGTGATGTGTACAGTACTGTGTAATGACAGTGTGGTGATGTGTACAGTACTGTGTAATGACAGTGTGATGATGTGTACAGTACTGCCTACTACGTAATGACAGTGTGATGATGTGTACAGTACTGTGTACTATGTAATGACAGTGTGATGATGTGTACAGTATTGTGTACTATGTAATGACAGTGTGATGATGTGTACAGTATTGTGTACTATGTAATGACAGTGTGATGATGTGTACAGTATGGTGTACTATGTAATGACAGTGTGATGATGTGTACAGTATGGTGTACTATGTAATGAGAGGAGGAGAAGGGTAGGAGGGGAGAGGTTGGGGAGGGGGGGGGGGGGGGGGGGGGCTGTAGAACTGATTAAAATGTCAGCAACAGATCTGCGCCGGTCCTTGTAGTCAGCATGCATTTCCATTGAGTCAACAGTCTAACCCCCCCCCCCCCCTCCGAGCGGACAGGTAGGCTGTTTGGAGTGTTTATCCGACTGGATTGAATAAATAAATAAAAAGTAACGTCCCCCCCCCAACTTCTAAATCCAAAGTTGCGCCCCTGAAATCCATTAATGGAATCCCCCCTGATGTAGCACCTTCACACCTTCCCAGAAAGGAACCGAGTGGCGCAGCGGTCTAAGGCACAGCATCTCAGTGCTAGAGGTGTCACTACAGACCCCTGGTTCAATTCCAGGCTGTATCACAACCCGGCTGTGATTAGGAGTCCCGTAGGGCGGCACACAATTGACCCAGCGACGTTAGGGGTTTGGCCGAGGGTAGGCCGTCATTGTAAATAAGAATTTGTTCTTAACTGACTTGCCTAGTTAAATATCAATTTAAAACTGGACACATGACATTTGATGTACATACAGTAGCACATGTGACAAGAAGTTATATTAAAAGAAGAAGGGATTACAACATTACAGGGCTAACTTCCTGAATGGCAACATGTTCCCTACGTAGAGCAACACTTTTGATTGCTCAATAGGCCCTGGTCAAAAGTAGGGCACTATATATGCCAAAGGGTACCATTTGGAAAGCAGACCCTGGACACCTTCACAACACAGGACTCAAAATACCTAAAAAAAACTCCTTCACAAAATATATAATGGAGGCTGTAGTGAACATGCTAGATGTTTGGACTGTGGCTGGGGGCCTGAGGCCTTTTTTACCTGAAACAACCTGAGAAGAGCAGAGGAGAGGGGGAGAAGGGAGAGGAGGAGAGGAGAAGGGGAGGATGGGGGTGGAGAACTGGGGGGGTGAAGAGAGGTTGAGGGGAGAGGTTGATGGGGAGGAAAAGGAGAGGAGGGGAGAGTTTGATGGGGAGGTGAGGAAAGGTTGAGGGGAGAGGTCTATGGGGGAGGAGGGGAGGAGGGGAGAATTTGAGGGGAGAGGTTAAGGGGAGAGGTTGATGGGGAGGGGAAGGAGAGGAGGGGAGAGGTTGAGAGGTTTATGGGGGAGGAGAAGGGTAGGAGGGGAGAGGTTGAGGGGTCTATGGGGGAGGAGAAGGGTAGGAGGGGAGAGGTTGAGGGGTCTATGGGGGAGGAGAAGGGTAGGAGGGGAGAGGTTGAGGGGGGAGGTGAGAAAGGTTGAGGGGAGAGGTTGATGGGGGAGGTAAGAAGAGGTTGAGGTTGAGGGACGAGGAGAAGGAGAAGTAGAGGGAGAGGTTGAGGGGAGGCTCCCTGTTGAATTCCAGCTAAACATGTTAGATCTAAAATAACTGATCTGTGATAGGTGTCAAAGGGTTCAAGACCTCTACAGTACCTGTGTGTTAGTTTACTTCATCATCACACTGTCATTACATAATACACAGTACTGTACACATCATCACACTGTCATTACATAATACACAGTACACAGAAGATCCCATTCAAACCTGTAATCTACTCAGGAGGTGAACAAAACAATTGCTTTGAAAGTGGCCCGGGAAGGCAAAAAGTAAACATATATTGAAACCTCACACCATAATCCCATAGGCTCCGATTCCAACCGGAGTTTAAGCGTGCATAAATGGTTCTGTAATTCCCTTTTCATGCACTTATCTCTATGTGTATTCTGACCTTGAACTTAAGCATGAAAACAGCGTGCTATTCACCCATTATTCCGGGTGGAGATCCAAGAAATGAAGGTGGGGGAGGAGGTGTGTCTGCAGATATGATATATTCTCAATTCCCTCATAATTCCACCACCTTTAACGTGCAAAGAAACCCTTAATGAGACAGAGTGCCGGTTCCAAGTGGCAAAAACATCTACTTTCTATGTTATGATGGAAATAACAACATTTTCCAGAGCTAATGATAAGAGCTGGGTAAAATGATTAATCATTTTGGAGGAGATTGTAAATAAACACAGCAATTGCTTAAGATGAATTTAGATAATTTTCCCTTATGATCCCCGGTGACCAATGTAAAAGCAGTCATGTGGATAATGCCTGAAAATCACATCGACATGGCCTGTATTGTAGCCCCCCTTTCCACAGTGAAGTAGGAAACAAATAGCTGTGTCGTGACTCAGAATTGTGCTTCCTTGTAATTTGCGTGGTTGGAGATGACCACTGTATTTTCTGAATCATCACTGTATTTTCTGAATCACCACTGTATTTTCTGAATCATCACTGTATTTTCTGAATCATCACTGTATTTTCTGAATCATCACTGTATTTTCTGAATCATCACTGTATTTTCTGAATCACCACTGTATTTTCTGAATCACCACTGTATTTTCTGAATCACCACTGTATTTTCTGAATCACCACTGTATTTTCTGAATCACCACTGTATTTTCTGAATCACCACTGTATTTTCTGAATCATCACTGTATTTTCTGAATCATCACTGTATTTTCTGAATCATCACTGTATTTTCTGAATCATCACTGTATTTTCTGAATCATCACTGTATTTTCTGAATCATCACTGTATTTTCTGAATCATCACTGTATTTTCTGAATCACCACTGTATTTTCTGAATCATCACTGTATTTTCTGAATCATCACTGTATTTTCTGAATCATCACTGTATTTTCTGAATCATCACTGTATTTTCTGAATCATCACTGTATTTTCTGAATCATCACTGTATTTTGTACATAAAGGCTTTTCAAACTATTTTTTAAAATTATAATTCATACATACTTTCCTAACCCTAAAATCTACAAGATCAGAGTATTTTAAAATCTATAAGATCAGAATATTTTAAAATCTATAAGATCAGAGTATTTTAAAATCTATAAGATCAGAGTATTTTAAAATCTATAAGATCAGAGTATTTTAAAATCTATAAGATCAGAGTATTTTAAAATCTATAAGATCAGAGTATTTTAAAATCTATAAGATCAGAGTATTTTAAAATCTATAAGATCAGAGTATTTTAAAATCTATCCGGTGGGTACTGAAACGGAGACAAATATAAATATATTTAGATGGATTTCTGTTATTGATCCCTAACATTCTGAACTGTTCTCTCCGTATATTCTAGTGAGTCTGTTGAGAAAATTCTAATTAAAGGTACACCGTATTTATAGGGATGGCAAAATATAATTGTTCTGAAAACCATATTGTATGAAAACTCCACGAAAAAAAAAATCAATTGGCCAGTAAGTGGGAGGGTTTTCAGAGTTTGCATTAAACGTATTCTGGACGCTCAAGGGAACCACGCCTGCAAAGCCCGTTAAGCACCTGCATAAGGTAAGTCTGAATACCAACTACTGAGAAGTATGTAGGAAAGGCGTGGTAGGAATCGGCCCCTTGATTTAATAGCGTCACCGGCCGGGAGGCACAAAGCAATCTTGAAACACCTGCACCGTTGTGTAGCGTCATCATGACAATATCAATGGCACTGCACTGTAACAGCAGGTTGTGGAGAGTCATCATGACATACTGTATCAGTGTTATTGTAACAACAGGTTGCCTTGACAACATGTTTTGTAAGCCGTACACACCTGGATCGGTTTATACCAGTTGGTCTTAAGTGGGTCGTAACTCTACGTCCGACATAAAATGCGCGTATTTGCATATTTCCTACGGTGCCTTTGGAGTGAATTTGAGAGTTACCAGTACCACCCATGATAGTGTTTTGTTAGTGACAGAGAGATGACTGGTGCATTCATTTCTTATTAGTCATTTGGCCTTTACTACTAGGTCCTAAATTCATTAGCTATCATTAAAATAAAACACGTTTTTACGACAATAAAATACATAATTTCATAAGGCCTTATTTTGAGTGCCTGGTTTTACCCTGATAGTGGCCTGAAACAAATACTTTACAGGCCACATTAGGGTTGCAAGTCACATTATATTGACTTGCAAAGTGATGTGCAATTTCTATTGGAATCAAGCCAGAGTTGGGATATCTAATATTTGGAATTATTCACCCCTGAACCTGCATTCACAATGGATTGTCAGAGTTAGGAAACTTAACTGGAACAGCCATTTCAGTAACGAGTGCAATAAATCCAAATAAACAGATTGGAATAGTTTCATGTAATTAAGGTTAAATAATCAAAGAATTCTAAAAAAAATCTACCTGCAATAGAGCATGCTGGGAAATATGATAATGATGGATGTGGTTTTGCTTAAACTCGGCTTGTTATCACCAACACCGTGGTTATTTTACACCAATGAGTGTTAATTAAACTATTTACAGTGTTAAAATTAACTCCTGAATCAACACTAGAAATGTTACACTGAAAAATTAACACTAGTTATCACTGGCCAATTTCATGTGTGCTATGAAGAACCTTAGATGCTCTGTCAAGAACCCCATATTCCAAGGAACCATAAGAGCTGAGGAAGAACCATTTTAAGGACCTTCTTTTTTTCAGCGTATGTCCCAGTCAACATAAAATGAATAAACTTACTGATTTAGGCTACATTGTAATGTATTCATTATGGAATGTATTGTATGATATAGCATAATGTATTGTATATGACATGCTCTGATAGATGAGCAAACTAATATAAACGTATATAAATGAATAGGGCTTGTCATTAAGAATTTCACGGTAACACCTGTATTCGGCGCAATATTTGATTTGATCTGATTTGAAATGACCTGCACCTCCACTTATTTACCCAGCCAGAGATCAATTAACTTGAGCCAGTTTGCTACAGCTGAAATATTTTTCTGCAGCAACAGGAAATGTGACTTATTATGTGGATTGTAATTAATGCATTTTTTTGTTGTTGGGGTTGATATATTCCTCAATAGGAAAATCCTCGGCAAAAAAAATAAAAAGAGTGATCAAATTAAGATCCTACATCTGTAGGACTATACGTATGGAGATTTAGTGAAACAATCACATTGATTGATTATCAGACAAGCCGCAGGCTTTTGGTCGGGAGAAGATCACAATAATCCACTATAGGCCGGAACGTCAAAACGTTCTAATGATCAGTCCCAGATGATCAAACTAATGATCATGAGCACTCACCTCAACTTTAGAAAAAATGTCCCAGCCTAATTATAACCAAATATCCATTAGGAGATTCAGTCAAAACAAAATTCTGACATTTCCCCATGGAATTATACCCATGGAATTATACCCATGGAATTATACCCATGAAATTATACCTTTGGATTTGTACCCATGGAATTGTACCCATGGAATTATACCCATGGAATTGTACCCATGGAATTATACCCATGGAATTATACCCATGAAATTATACCTTTGGATTTGTACCCATGGAATTGTACCCATGGAATTATACCCATTGAATTGTACCCATGGAATTATACCCATGGAATTGTACCCATGGAATTATACCCATGGAATTGTACCTTTGGAATTATACCCATGGAATTATACCCATGGAATTATACCTTTGAAATAGTACCCATGGAATTGTACCCATGGAATTATACCCATGGAATTATACCCATGGAATTATACCCATGGAATTGTACCTTTGGAATTGTACCCATGGAATTGTACCTTTGGAATTATATCCATGGAATTGTACCTTTGGAATTATACCCATGGAATTATATCCATGGAATTATACCCATGGAATTGTACCCATGGAATTGTACCCATGGAATTGTACCCATGGAATTGTACCTTTGGAATTGTACCCATGGAATTGTATCCATGGAATTGTACCTTTGGAACTGTACCCATGGAATTGGACCTTTGGAATTGTACCCATGGAATTGTACCCATGGAATTGTACCTTTGGAATTGTACCCATTGAATTGTACCCATGATATTGTACCCATGGAATTATACCTTTGGAATTATACCCATGGAATTATACCCATGGAATTGTACCTTTGGAATTATACCCATGGAATTGTACCCATGGAATTGTACCCATGGAATTGTACCCATGGAATTGTACCTTTGGAATTGTACCCATGGAATTGTACCCATGGAATTGTACCTTTGGAATTGTACCCATGGAATTGTACCTTTGGAATTGTACCCATGGAATTGTATCCATGGAATTGTACCCATGGAATTGTACCCATGGAATTATACCCATGGAATTATACCCATGGAATTGTCTCAAATCAGCCAATGGCAGTGTCCCAATAAAAAGGTGTGGCATTATCATCTAGTTGACCACACATGGCAATTGCTTTACATTAATTAGGCTATAAAGATTGGATGCCTTTTAGGAGTTTCAGAAAGCAACAATTTGATACATGCCTTCAATTGCTGTAGCCTATTATTGCAATATTTTTGTCATTCAGTGATATTTATTCTCAAAGTATGCTAATTCTTGATGTATCCATGCGTCGTTATGCATTGCTTACGCTAGAGTACGACTGGTCTTATTTTTTGGTGCTGATTAAAAAAAGGCTTATTTTTTTATAAGTGCTGATCACAAAGTCGGATTTAACTACGACTGACCTAGCATTTAAGATTGACTTCTTTTTTTTTTTTGTTGTTACACCCAACTGGGGCAAGCAGCCTCTGGGTTTACAACACACACACTGTATGGCATAGCTATACTGCGCGTGCTCAATCACCTGTAGCAGCTGATCATGTACTGTGGCCGGGTTTCAATACGGACTTGACCCTTTTTGCTCTTGTTTGACTCATCACATAAACCGCTGTTACTGTTTACTATCTGTCATTTTATTTCTAGTTATATGTACATATCTATCTAGAAGAAAAAGAAAGGCACACCTATTAAGACGAGGTGCTGGCTAGCGGAGTAGAAAACTTGAAAATAAAAGAGAGCCGCACACTCTAGGAGTTCAGATTATTATTTTTTTATTACATACCCTGATGAAGACAGCTTGGCTGTCGAAACGTTGGTAATTAAAAAAAATTCATCTGAGCTCCTAGAGTGTGCGGCTCTCTTTTATTTTCAAATATGTACGTATCTACCTCAATTACCTTACACATTGACTTGGTGCTGGTACCTGTTGTATATACAGTGCCTTGCGAAAGTATTCGGCCCCCTTGAACTTTGCGACCTTTTGCCATATTTCAGGCTTCAAACATAAAGATATAAAACTGTATTTTTTTGTGAAGAATCAACAACAAGTGGGACACAATCATGAAGTGGAACGACATTTATTGGATATTTCAAACTTTTTTAACAAATCAAAAACTGAAAAATTGGGCGTGCAAAATTATTCAGCCCCTTTACTTTCAGTGCAGCAAACTCTCTCCAGAAGTTCAGTGAGGATCTCTGAATGATCCAATGTTGACATAAATGACTAATGAGGATAAATACAATCCACCTGTGTGTAATCAAGTCTCCGTATAAATGCACCTGCACTGTGATAATCTCAGAGGTCCGTTAAAAGCGCAGAGAGCATCATGAAGAACAAGGAACACACCAGGCAGGTCCGAGATACTGTTGTGAAGAAGTTTAAAGCCGGATTTGGATACAAAAAGATTTCCCAAGCTTTAAACATCCCAATGAGCACTGTGCAAGCGATAATATTGAAATGGAAGGAGTATCAGACCACTGCAAATCTACCAAGACCTGGCCGTCCCTCCCTCTAAACTTTCAGCTCATACAAGGAGAAGACTGATCAGAGATGCAGCCAAGAGGCCCATGATCACTCTGGATGAACTGCAGAGATCTACAGCTGAGGTGGGAGACTCTGTCCATAGGACAACAATCAGTCGTATATTGCACAAATCTGGCCTTTATGGAAGAGTGGCAAGAAGAAAGCCATTTCTTAAAGATATCCATAAAAAGTGTTGTTTAAAGTTTGCCACAAGCCACATGGGAGACACACCAAACATGTGGAAGAAGGTGCTCTGGTCAGATGAAACCAAAATTGAACTTTTTGGCAACAATGCAAAACGTTATGTTTGGCGTAAAAGCAACACAGCTGTCAAACATGGTGATCTTCCCTGTCCCCACTGTCAAACATGGTGGTGGCAGCATCATGGTTTGGGCCTGCTTTTCTTCAGCAGGGACAGGGAAGATGGTTAAAATTGATGGGAAGATGGATGGAGCCAAATACAGGACCATTCTGGAAGAACCTGATGGAGTCTGCAAAAGACCTGAGACTGGGACGGAGATTTGTCTTCCAACAAGACAATGATCCAAAACATAAAGCAAAATCTACAATGGAATGGTTCAAAAATAAACATATCCAGGTGTTAGAATGGCCAAGTCAAAGTCCAGACCTGAATCCAATCGAGAATCTGTGGAAAGAACTGAAAACTGCTGTTCACAAATGCTCTCCATCCAACCTCACTGAGCTCGAGCTGTTTTGCAAAGAGGAATGGGAAAAAATGTCAGTCTCTCGATGTGCAAAACTGATAGAGACATACCCCAAGCGACTTACAGCTGTAATCGCAGCAAAAGGTGGCGCTACAAAGTATTAACTTAAGGGGGCTGAATAATTTTGCACGCCCAATTTTTCAGTTTTTGATTTGTTAAAAAAGTTTGAAATATCCAATAAATGTCGTTGTACTTCATGATTGTGTCCCACTTGTTGTTGATTCTTCACAAAAAAATACAGTTTTATATCTTTATGTTTGAAGCCTGAAATGTGGCAAAAGGTCGCAAAGTTCAAGGGGGCCGAATACTTTCGCAAGGCACTGTATCTTCCTCAATTACCTTACACATTGACTTGGTGCTGGTACCTGTTTTATATACTTGTATTATTACTTGTTTAATAACTTTTCTATTATTTCTCTATGTTCTTTCTCTCTGCATTGTGAAGGGCCCGTAAATAAGCATTTCACCGTTCACAGTCCATGTGATGACTAACATTTGATTTGAGATGGCTCAGAAACTCTTGTGGGTCACATCTGTAAATCATCATTAGGCATGTTGTTTTAGTCTGGGCTACTACAGTGAGTGGGTGTGTTTTTCTCAGATCCTAAGTGAAGACTTTTAAAACTATTCCTCTACTCTGTTCACCTGTCAGCCCAGGGCTTATAGCCAACCCCGCCCAAAGCACCTTGTTCCCAAAGACAGAGATATAGATGGGGTTCCAAACACCTATAACTGTAACACTGTAGCATCTTGTCAGGCTTAAATACTCTCTGTCGTTGAATGTGAAGACTTTGTTTTCATTGTCCCATACCTCCATTGACATCACTATGGATCCTCCAGTAGTTCACCATTCCTCTGTTTAGAGTAAAGCATAGTCAACACAGATCTGTAGAATAGAATATAACTTTATTGTCCATCCAGGTCCTGGTCAACAGTAGTGCACTATATAGGGAATAGGGTGCCATTTGGGACACAATCAGAATCCTGACCCTTAATCTAACAGAGTGGTTGATAATCCCTGGTAGGTTGACCTCTCTCTGTCCCTCTGCTGCTGCTTCTCTCTGATGTCGACTGACATGCTGGAGAGACCCTCACCTGGAGACAAACACACACTTCCAGGTGACCCTGCGTGTGTGTGTGTGTATGTGTGTGTGTGTGTGTGTGTCTGTGTGTCTGTGTGTCTGTGTGTTTGTTTGTAGCAGGATTTGGAATCAGACGGGGGGTAGATGGAGTATAAGGCCACGATTCTCAGCCTTGACATGTTTTCACTCAAGATATGCAATTGATAAGATACAGTATAGAAACAAGACAGTATTTTCTTATTTTCTACCTGTTGTTATTCAGTTACCGGTATATCTCCTAAGTGTTCAGATTTTAAACACTAATGTAAACTTTCCCATCATTTTGCAGAGTAAAAAACCCAGCATGCTTGGTCGCAGTTCCATTTTTAAATTGGTTTGTTTAAACATCTATGTTTCCACATACATGTACACAAGTCATCTTATACTAAACAAAGATAAATAAAGTAAAAGGTTCTCAACTAATCCAATCTGTAATGGGTTGGACATATTGCATCCGTTACTGCGATGCTTGTTCCCAATAGATGGTTTAGGAAGTTTTTGTTAATTATTTTTTAGTTTATTATTATTTTTATATTCTGCTTTAATATTGCAGATAGAGTGTAGCTTCCATCAATGTAATTTAGGAAGTATTGTCTAACACCATAGCAGTCATTCTTGAGTGCAGATTGTAGATTGTCAAATATTCCAATGGTTGGATATCATACTTCTGGCTGGATTCTGATAGGAATTACGAATCACTTCACAAACCAGTGTATCGTGATTTGGTCTGACGTGGGTGAGTAAGGATTTTCAGGCAACAATGTTGAGGATAACTACAGTCCCTTGCGAAAGTATTCACCCCCTTGGCATTTTTACTATTTTGTTGCCTTACAACCTGGAATTAAATTTGATTTTGGAGGGGGGTTGAATCATTTGATTTACACAACATGCCTACCACTTTGAAGATGCAGAATATTTTTCATTGTCAAAACAAATAAGAAATCAGACAAAAAAAAATCAAACATGAGCGTTCATAACTATTCACCCCCCCCAAATGCAATACTTTGTAGAGCCACCTTCTGCAGCAATTACAGCTGCAAGTCTCTTACGGTATGTCTCTCTAAGCTTGGCACATCTAGCCACTGGGATTTATGCCCATTCTTCAAGGCAAAACTGCTCCAGCTCCTTCAAGTCGGATGGGTTCTGCTGGTGTACAGCAATCTTTAAGTCATACCACAGATTCAAAATTGGATTGAGGTCTGGGATTTGACTAGGCCATTCCAAGACATTTAAATGTTTCCCCTTAAACTACTCGAGTGTTGCTTTGGCAGTATGCTTAGGGTCATTGTCCTGCTGGAATGTGAACCTCCGTCCCGGTCTCAAATCTCTGGAAGATTGAAACAGGTTTCTCTCAAGAATTTCCCTGTATATAGCGCCATCCATCATTCCTTCAATTCTGATCAGTTTCCCAGTCCCTGCCGAAGAAAACATTCTCACATCATGATGCTGCCACCACCATGCTTCACTGTGGGGATGGTGTTCTCGGGGTGATAAGAGGTGTTGGGTTTGCACCAGACATAGCATTTCCCTTGATGGCCAAAAAGCTCTCATCACCCCGAGTACCTTCTTCCATATGTTTGGAGAGTTTCCCAAAATCTGTTTGCTTATTTTTTTCTTTAAGCATTGGCTCTTTTTCTAGCCACTCTTCTTTAAAGACCAGCTGTGTGGAGTGTACGGCTGGTTCTATGGACAGATACTTGAATCTCCGTTGTGGAGCTTTGCAGCTCCTTCAGGGTTATCTTTGGTCTCTTTGTTGCCTCTCTGATTAATGCCCTCCTTGCCTGGTCCATGAGTTTTGGTGGGCGACCCTCTACACCCTAAATACAGACTGAGGATAACTACGCCCTAAATACAGGCTGATTATAACTACACCCTAAATACAGGCTGGGGATAACTACACCCTAAATACAGGCTGAGGATAACTACGCCCTAAATACAGGCTGAGGATAACTACGCCCTAAATACAGGCTGAGGATAACTACGCCCTAAATACAGGCTGAGGATAACTACGCCCTAAATACAGGCTGAGGATAACTACGCCCTAAATACAGGCTGAGGATAACTACGCCCTAAATACAGGCTGAGGATAACTACGCCCTAAATACAGGCTGAGGATAACTACACCCTAAATACAGGCTGAGGATAACTACGGCATAACTAAAGGCCTTATGACATGTACAGTGCCTTCGGAAAATATAATGTTGTTACGTTACAGACTAATTCTAAAATGGATTAAATAAAACATTTTCGGCATCAATCTACACACAGTACCCCCATAATAGCAACGGGAAAACAGGTTTTTAGACATTTTAGCAAATGTATCAAAGAATTTAAAAATAAATAGCTTATTTACATAGTAAGTATTCCGACCCTTTGCTATGAGACTTGAAATTGTACTCAGGTGCATCCTGATCATCCTTAAGATGTTTCTACAACTTGATTGGAGTCAACCTGTGGTAAATTCAATTGATTGGACATGATTTTGAAAGGCACACACCTGTCTATATAAGGTCCCACAGTTGACAGTGCATGTCAGTGCAAAAACTAAGCCATGAGGTTGAAGGAATTGTCCGTGGAGCTCAGAGACAGGATTTGGTCAATGCACAGATCTGAGGAAGGGTACCAAAAAATTAATGCATTGGCCTCTGTCATTCTTCGATGGAAGAAGTTTGGAACCACCAATACTCTTCCTAGAGCTGGAGTTGAGCAATCGGGGCAGAGGGCCTTGGTCAAGGAGGTGACCAAGAACCCGATGGTTACTCTGACAGAGTTCCAGAGTTCCTCTGTGGAGATGGGAGAACCTTCCAGAAGGACAACCATCTCTGCAGAACTCCACCAATCAAGAGTGGCCAGACGAAAGCCACTCCTCAGTAAAAGGCACATGCCAGCCTGCTTGGAGTTTGCCAAAAAGGCCCTCAAAGGACACAGACCACGAGAAACAAGATTCTTTGGTCTGATGAAACCAAGGTTGAACTCTTTGGCCTGAATGCCAAGCGTCACGTCTGGAGGAAACCTGAACAGGGAGACTAGTCAGGATCAAGGGAAAGATAAACAGAGCAAAGTACAGAGAGATCCTTTACGAAAACCTGCTCCAGGCTGGGCCGAAGGTTCACCTTCCAACAGAACAACAACCCTAAGCACTAAGTCAAGACAACTTAGGAGTAGCTTTGGGAAAAGTCTCTAAATGTCCTTGAGTGGCCCAGCCAGGGCCCCGTACTTGAACCCAATTGAACATCTCTGGAGAGACCTGAAAATAGCTGTGCCGTGACGCTCCCTATCCAAACTGACAGAGCTTGAGTACTTGAATACTTATATAAATGGTGTATTTCATTTTTTTATTTGAATAAATTAGCTAAAATTTCTAAAAACCTGTTTTTGCTTTGTCATTGTGGCGTAATGCGTGTAGATTGATGAGAAAAACAATGTTACATTCATCTTCAAATAAGACTGTAACATAAAGAACCATGTACATGGTCAGAAAGGGTTAACTTTCAATTGAAGCACATTCACTTGGGCAATCAACTGGTTAAGGCTTCAGTACTAAGATTAGTTTGAATTCAACATGCGTCTCTCTGTCACTACCAAACACAGTCATGGGTGGCTTATCTATCACATTCAATCGAAAGACATGCTGGGAAATATGGAAATACTGCTTTCCACCCTACAATAACGTTTTGCATTGTTGCCAAAAAGTTCAATTTTGGTTTCATCTGACCAGAGCACCTTCTTCCACATGTTTGGTGTGTCTCCCAGGTGGCTTGTGGCAAACTTTAAACAACACTTTTTATGGGTATCTTTAAGAAATGGCTTTCTTCTTGCCACTCTTCCATAAAGGCCAGATTTGTGCAATATACCACTGATTGTTGTCCTATGGACAGAGTCTCCCACCTCAGCTGTAGATCTCTGCAGTTCATCCAGAGTGATCATGGGCCTCTTGGCTGCATCTCTGATCAGTCTTCTCCTTGTATGAGCTGAAAGTTTAGAGGGACGGCCAGGTCTTGGTAGATTTGCAGTGGTCTGATACTCCTTCCATTTCAATATTATCGCTTGCACAGTGCTCCTTGGGATGTTTAAAGCTTGGGAAATCTTTTTGTATCCAAATCCGGCTTTAAACTTCTTCACAACAGTATCTCGGACCTGCCTGGTGTGTTCCTTGTTCTTCATGATGCTCTCTGCGCTTTTAACGGACCTCTGAGACTATCACAGTGCAGGTGCATTTATACGGAGACTTGATTACACACAGGTGGATTGTATTTATCATCATTAGTCATTTAGGTCAACATTGGATCATTCAGAGATCCTCACTGAACTTCTGGAGAGAGTTGGCTGCACTGAAAGTAAAGGGGCTGAATAATTTTGCACGCCCAATTTTTCAGTTTTTGATTTGTTAAAAAAGTTTGAAATATCCAATAAATGTCGTTGTACTTCATGATTGTGTCCCACTTGTTGTTGATTCTTCACAAAAAAATACAGTTTTATATCTTTATGTTTGAAGCCTGAAATGTGGCAAAAGGTCGTAAAGTTCAAGGGGGCCGAATACTTTCGCAAGGCACTGTATATTATTATTTGTGCCCTGGTCTTATAAGAGCTCTTTGTCACTTCCCACGAGCCGGGTTGTGACAAAAACTCACACTCATTCATATGTTTAATAAATGTATCGTATAGTGTGTGTGTGGCAGGCTTACAATGATGGCAAAAAACAACATTGTAGAGTGCGCTGACCCTGGTGCTAGAGGGGGTATGCACTTGTAGGGTGAATGTTTGAAGGGGTACGGCACTATAAAACGTTTGGGAACCACTGGGCTAGGCTATACAGTCCTGTTAAAAATGATTCTCCCCCTTTCTGACTTCTCTATTTTGTACATCTTTTTGATACTGAATGTTATCAGATCTTCAACCAAAAAAACAATAATATTAGATAAAGGGAACCTGAGTAAAAAAACAAACATGTATTTTATTAATTGAATTAGCAAAGTTATGCAAAACCCAATGCCCCTGTTCTAAAAAACGAATTTCCCCCACCTTTACCAGCACCGACTGCAACCAAATGCTTCCTGTAATTGTTGACCAGTCTCTCACATTGCTGTGGAGGATTTTTGGCCCACTCCTGCATGCAGAACGGCTTTAACTCAGCAACATTTGTGGGTTTTCAGGCCCGAATTTCTAATTTCAAGTCCTGCCACAACATCTCAATTAGGATTAGGTCTGGACTTTGACTAAGCCAATCCAAAACTTCAAATTTGTTGCTTTTTAGCCATTTTCATGTAGACTTGATTGTGTGTTTTGGATCATTGTTTTACTGTGTAACTCAGCTACACTTCAGCTTCAGCTCACAGACGGATGGCCTGACATTCTCTTGTAGAATTCTCTGATACAGAGCATAATTCATGGTTCCTTCTATTAAGGCAAGTCGTCCAGGTCCTGGGGCAGCAAAGCAACCCCCAAACCATCACACTACCGCCACCATGCTTGTCCGTTGGTATAATGTTCTTACTGTGGAATGCAGTGTTTGGTTTTCACCAGGCATAATAGGAACCATGTGTCAAAAGTATAACTTTTTGGATGACATCTGTTGAGTAGAACGTTCTTCCAAGAGTCTTGATGATCATCCAGGTGCTTCCAGGTGCACTCTGGATGAGATGATCTACGATCGATCCGGATAACTGGGACATGAAAACACAAGGCAGAGGCAATTCTAACAAGAAATATGTTTTCATTTATTCACATTTTCACACGTGAATTCACACATGAGTTCACATGTTGAAGTGTCCACTCATTCAACAAGACGTGTCAATGTGTGTGTGTGTGCGTGTGTATGTGCGTGCATGCGTGTGAGTGTGTGTGAGTGTGTGTGTGTGTGTCTGTGTGTGTGTATGTGTGTGTATGTGCGTGCGTGCGTGCGAGCTAGTGTGTGTGTGTGTGTGTATGTGCGTGTGTGTGTGTATGTGCGTATATGCGTGTGTGTGTGTGTGTGTGTGTGTGTGTGTGTATATGTATGTGCGTGCATGCGTGTGTGTGTGTGTGTTGTGTGTGTGTGTGTGTGTGTGTGTGTGTGTGTGTGCGTGTGCGTGTGCGTGTGCGTGTGCGTGTGCGTGTGTGTGTGTATGTGCGTGTGTGACTTCACTTAAGAATTCATTCATAGTTCAACACATTCTGTGTCGTTCATTCGTTCACACCTCCACATATTCTGATGGAGAATTAATGCATAGAACGTTAGGAAACCCTAATATTGATCTTGATTATATGTAATTTCATGTGAAATGTAATCAATAAGGCACGAGGGGGTGTGGTACAGTGCCTTGCGAAAGTATTCGGCCCCCTTGAACTTTGCGAACTTTTGCCACATTTCAGGCTTCAAACATAAAGATATACAACTGTATTTTTTTGTGAAGAATAAACAACAAGTGGGACACAATCATGAAGTACAACGACATTTATTGGATATTTCAAACTTTTTTAACAAATCAAAAACTGAAAATGATTCAGCCCCTTTACTTTCAGTGCAGCAAACTCTCTCCAGAAGTTCAGTGAGGATCTCTGAATTATCCAATGTTGACCTAAATGACTAATGATGATAAATACAATCCACCTGTGTGTAATCAAGGTCCGTTAAAAGCGCAGAGAGCATCATGAAGAACAAGGAACACACCAGGCAGGTCCGAGATACTGTTGTGAAGAAGTTTAAAGTAGGATTTGGATACAAAAAGATTTCCCAAGCTTTAAACATCCCAAGGAGCACTGTGCAAGCGATAATATTGAAATGGAAGGAGTATCAGACCACTGCAAATCTACCAAGACCTGGCCGTCCCTCTAAACTTTCAGCTCATACAAGGAGAAGACTGATCAGAGATGCAGCCAAGAGGCCCATGATCACTCCGGATGAACTGCAGAAATCTACAGCTGAGGTGGGAGACTCTGTCCATAGGACAACAATCAGTCGTATATTGCACAAATCTGGCCTTTATGGAAGAGTGGCAAGAAGAAAGCAATTTCTTAAAGATATCCATAAAAAGTGTTGTTTAAAGTTTGCCACAAGCCACCTGGGAGACACACCAAACATGTGGAAGAAGGTGCTCTGGTCAGATGAAACCAAAATTGAACTTTTTGGCAACAATGCAAAATGTTATGTTTGGCGTAAAAGCAACACAGCTCACACCATCCCCACTGTCAAACATGGTGGTGGCAGCATCATGGTTTGGGCCTGCTTTTCTTCAGCAGGGACAGGGAAGATGGTTAAAATTGATGGGAAGATGGATGGAGCCAAATACAGGACCATTCTGGAAGAAAACCTGATGTAGTCTGCAAAAGACCTGAGACTGGGACGGAGATTTGTCTTCCAACAAGACAATGATCCAAAACATAAAGCAAAATCTACAATGGAATGGTTCAATAATAAACATATCCAGGTGTTAGAATGGCCAAGTCAAAGTCCAGACCTGAATCCAATCGAGAATCTGTGAAAAGAACTGAAAACTGCTGTTCACAAATGCTCTCCATCCAACCTCAATGAGCTCGAGCTGTTTTGCAAGGAGGAATGGGAAAAAATGTCAGTCTCTCGATGTGCAAAACTGATAGAGACATACCCCAAGCGACTTACAGCTGTAATCGCAGCAAAAGGTGGCGCTACAAATTATTAACTTAAGGGGGCTGAATAATTTTGCACGCCCAATTTTTCAGTTTTTGATTTGTTAAAAAAGTTTGAAATATCCAATAAATGTCGTTGTACTTCATGATTGTGTCCCACTTGTTGTTGATTCTTCACAAAAAAATACAGTTTTATATCTTTATGTTTGAAGCCTGAAATGTGGCAAAAGGTCGCAAAGTTCAAGGGGGCCGAATACTTTCGCAAGGCACTGTATATGGCCAAGGGCTGTTCTTAGGCACAACGCATCGCCGCCCTTTGCCGTGGTATGTTTGCCATATACCACAAACCCCTGAGGTGCCTTATTGCTATTGTAAACTGGTTACCAACGTAATTAGAGCAGTTAAAATAAAACTTTTGTCATACCCGTGGTATACGGTCTGATATACTACGGCTGTCAGCCAATCAGCCTTCAGGGCTAGAACCAGTCAGTTTATAATCAATGATATGGTAGGTGCAAAGTCCAAAACAACAATAACATTAAATCTATGTGCAATTCATTGCCATTGACTTCGGTGTTAGCAAGGCTTGTTTTCCATTCTGATCTTATCTGTTGTTGATAAGACAAAGCTGATTGTGACGTCACAATGTTGTCAACATCAAGCTTTCTATTGTCGTTTTTCTTTCCCCCAAAACATGACTGATCCTTAAACTATACATTTGGAGTGTTTAACACGAGATAGACCTGAAATTCTTGTTGGTTAGATCTGTACATCATCATTAGGCGTTGTTGTAGTCTGGGCTTCTTCAAATCAAATCTCCCCCTTCCCCCTCCCTCTCCTCTCATCTCCTCTCCTCCCTTCTCCTCTTCTCTCCTCTCCCCCTTCCCCCTCCCTCTCCTCTCATCTCCTCTCCATTTCTCTCCCCTACAGGGGCTGGTCAACAGTAGTGCACTATTTAGGGAATAGGGTGCTATTGGGACACATTCAGAATCCTGACCCTTAATCTAACAGAGTGGTTATTAATCCCTGGTAGGTTGACCTCTCTCTGTCCCTCTGCTTACTGCTCTCTCTGGTTTGTGGCCTAGCATAAGAAACTCTTGTGGGTTACATCATTAGGCGTTGTTGTAGTCTGGGCTACTTCAAATCAAATCAAATGTTATTTGTCGCATGCTCAGTAAGCAACAGGTATAGACCAACAGTGAAATGCTTACAGTGAGTGGGTGTGTTTTTCTCAGATCGTTAGTGAATAGACTTTTAAAACTATGTACACATTCCACTGCTCTGTTCACCTGTCAGCCCAGGGCTTATAGCCAACCCCACCCAAACCACCTTGTTCCCAAAGACAGAGATATAGATGTGGTTCCAAACACCTATAACTGTAACACTGTAGCATCTTGTCAGGCTTAAACACTCTCTGTTGTTGAATGTGAAGGCTTTGTTTTCATTGTCCCATACCTGCATTGCCGGTACAACAACAAACTACCTAGTTAGCTAATAAAAGTTTACAATAGTTTTCCTATTCATATCTGGATCCTGGGAAGCAGTTAGCATTATAACGCTGGACCTGCTGATATATGTCCAGGGATCCTTGCAGAAACAAGGTGGTACTACATAGGCTAGGCAGCTAGCCTAGCTGCTAGCTATCAAGCTAGGCAACCTGGTCTACTATTGCTGGATACCAAGCACGCTAAGCGGTTAGCCCTTGTGGCTAGGGCTGCACTTCTATTTGTCTCGGGTTTAGAATTACCGATTTCCAGAGTTTTGAATAGTGCTGACACGGGGAACAACCTGAGGAACAGACAGATATAGAAGGGGAAATCCACAAAGTGAAGGTAAATCCAATATAGCGTTGATGCACGGAATGATGGTGACAGATGTACGTAATGATTGACAGCCTGGCGCCCTCAAGTGCCAGGGAGGAAGAGCAGGAGCAGGAGTGACATTCATGTATTGGCCATATCAGAGACTCACTTGGACTCTTCTTTTGAGGATGCTGAGATCTCTATACATGGATACAATTTGTTCAGGAGGGACAGAAATAGATATGGGGGTGGAGTTGCAGTTTACATCCAGAGTCAAATTTCAGCAAAACAACGCAAGGACTTAATGTTGAATGGATTAGAGGCTCAATGGGTACAGGTGCATTGATCCCATTTGAAACCTATACTAGTTGGTTGCTGCTATAGGCCACCTAGTGCCGATGTCAAATATCTTGATGTAATTTGTGAAATATTGGATAAGGTTTTATTTTTTGGGAGATTTTAATATAGATTGTTTTCAACACGAACTGTTCAATGAGAAATAAACATATTTTTGTTGCCAATATATGTAACCTGATCCTTGTACCAACCAGAACGTTCACTAATATGTCCGGTATCACATCATCAACTTGTATTGATCACATTTTTACCCACATGGCTGAACATTGTTCTAAAGCTGTATCAGTGGCACTAGGTTGTAGTGATCATAACTTGGTTGCACTCAAATCAAATCAAATCATATTTTATTGGTTACATACACATGGTTAGCAGATGTTAATGCAAGTGTTGCGAAATGCTTGTGCTTCTAGTTCTGACCATGCAGTAATATCTAACAAGTAATCTATCAATTTCACAACAACTACCTTATACACACAAGTGTAAAGGAATGAATAAAAATATGTACATATAAATATATGGATGAGCGATGGCCGAACAGCATAGGCAAGATGCAGTAGATGGTATAGAGTACAGGATATACATATGAGATGAGTAATGTGGGATATGTAAACATTATATAAAGTGGCATTGTTTAAAGTGACTAGTGATACATTTATTACATCCATTTTTTAATTATTAAAGTGGCTAGAGATTTTGAGTCAGTATGTTGGCATCACCAACTCAATGTTAGTGATGGCTGTTTAACAGTCTGATAGCCTTGCGATAGAAGCTGTTTTTCAGTCTCTCGCTCCCAGCTGTGATCTACCTGTACTGACCTTGCCTTCTGAATTATAGCGAGGTGAACAGGCAGTTGATGTCCTTGATGATCTTTATGGCCTTCCTGTGACATCGGGTGGTGTAGGTGTCCTGGAGGGCAGTTAGTTTGCCCCCGGTGATGCGTTGTGCAGACCTCACTACCCTCTGGAGAGGCTTACGGTTGTGGGTGGAGCAGTTGCCGTACCAGGCGGTGATACAGCCCGACAGGATGCTCTCGATTGTGCATCTGCAAGAGTTTGTGAGTATTTTTGGTGACTAAATTAAGCTAAGCTAAATTTCTTCAGCCTCCTGAGGTTGAAGAGGCACTGTTGCGCCTTCTTCACCACACTGTCTGTGTGGGTGGACCATTTCACTTTGTCCGTGATGTGTACGCCGAGGAACTTAAAACTTTCCACCTTCTTAACTACTGTCCTGTCGATGTGGACAGGGGGGTGCTCCCTCTGCTGTTTCCTGAAGTCCACATTCCTCTCCTTTGTTTTGTTGACGTTGAGTGTGAGGTTATTTTCCTGAAACCACACTCAGAGGGCCTTCACCTCCTCCCTGTAGGCCGTCTCGTCGTTGTTGGTAATCAAGCCTACCACTGTTGTGTCGTCTGCAAACACTCAGTAAGAAAATTAAAATACCAAAGGCTGGCCCTAAGGTAACCTACCCAAGGTCCTACAGAGGGTTCAATCAGGACTCACTCACTAGGAACACTAAAATACCAAAGGCTGGCCCTCAGGTAACCTACCCAAGGTCCTACAGAGGGTTCAATCAGGACTCACTCACTAGGAACACTAAAATACCAAAGGCTGGCCCTAAGGTAACCTACCCAAGGTCCTACAGAGGGTTCAATCAGGACTCACTCACTAGGAACACTAAAATACCAAAGGCTGGCCCTCAGGTAACCTACCCAAGGTCCTACAGAGGGTTCAATCAGGACTCACTCACTAGGAACACTAAAATACCAAAGGCTGGCCCTAAGGTAACCTACCCAAGGTCCTACAGAGGGTTCAATCAGGACTCACTCACTAGGAACACTAAAATACCAAAGGCTGGCCCTAAGGTAACCTACCCAAGGTCCTACAGAGGGTTCAATCAGGACTCACTCACTAGGAACACTAAAATACCAAAGGCTGGCCCTAAGGTAACCTACCCAAGGTCCTACAGAGGGTTCAATCAGGACTCACTCACTAGGAACACTAAAATACCAAAGGCTGACCCTCAGGTAACCTACCCAAGGTCCTACAGAGGGTTCAATCAGGACTCACTCACTAGGAACACTAAAATACCAAAGGCTGGCCCTAAGGTAACCTACCCAAGGTCCTACAGAGGGTTCAATCAGGACTCACTCACTAGGAACACTAAAATACCAAAGGCTGGCCCTAAGGTAACCTACCCAAGGTCCTACAGAGGGTTCAATCAGGACTCACTCACTAGGAACACTAAAATACCAAAGGCTGGCCCTAAGGTAACCTACCCAAGGTCCTACAGAGGGTTCAATCAGGACTCACTCACTAGGAACACTAAAATACCAAAGGCTGGCCCTCAGGTAACCTACCCAAGGTCCTACAGAGGGTTCAATCAGGACTCACTCACTAGAAACACTAAAATACCAAAGGCTGGCCCTCAGGTAACCTACCCAAGGTCCTACAGAGGGTTCAATCAGGACTCACTCACTAGGAACACTAAAATACCAAAGGCTGGCCCTCAGGTAACCTACCCAAAGTCCTACAGAGGGTTCAATCAGGACTCACTCACTAGGAACACTAAAATACCAAAGGCTGGCCCTCAGGTAACCTACCCAAGGTCCTACAGAGGGTTCAATCAGGACTCACTCACTAGGAACACTAAAATACCAAAGGCTGGCCCTAAGGTAACCTACCCAAGGTCCTACAGAGGGTTCAATCAGGACTCACTCACTAGGAACACTAAAATACCAAAGGCTGGCCCTAAGGTAACCTACCCAAGGTCCTACAGAGGGTTCAATCAGGACTCACTCACTAGGAACACTAAAATACCAAAGGCTGGCCCTAAGGTAACCTACCCAAGGTCCTACAGAGGGTTCAATCAGGACTCACTCACTAGGAACACTAAAATACCAAACGCTGGCCCTAAGGTAACCTACCCAAGGTCCTACAGAGGGTTCACTCAGGACTCACTCACTAGGAACACTAAAATACCAAAGGCTGGCCCTCAGGTAACCTACCCAAGGTCCTACAGAGGGTTCAATCAGGACTCACTCACTAGGAACACTAAAATACCAAAGGCTGGCCCTCAGGTAACCTACCCAAGGTCCTACAGAGGGTTCAATCAGGACTCATTTGTGGATGAGATTAAGAATGTGCCAATGGTTAGAAGTGTGTAGTGAGGATGATCCGGAAATGTCACTGAATTTGTTTATGAAATGATTTATGAGAATAGCTGATAGGCACGCCCCTTTAAGACAATGCACTGTGAGGTCAAACGGTGCCCTTTGGATTGATGATGAGCTGAGAAATGTAATGACTCAACGTTATGATGCCAAAAAAAAAGTAGCAGATAAATCTGCCACTCTGTTTGGTAAGCAAAGTTATTGTAAATTAAAAAATATTGAATGAATGTTATTGTGGGTAGGAATTCAAACATTTCCGCCTCTTTTGATGAATCAGAGGGTATATTTAACACAAAACCACAAGACACCGCAAACTACTTTAATGAATATTTTACAGACAAGGTGGACAAGTTGAGGAATGCTATGATTCCAACTGATGGCTCCATGTCATATATATATCATAAAAGATTGCATCATGAAGGAGAGGCAATGCGTGTTCGAATTTCATTAAGTAGAAAGGGAAGAGGTAGAAAATATGCTCTTGTCTCTTTCGGATGACAAGCCCTGGTCTTATCACACTTAGAGTACAGTCCAGTTATATGGTCATCTGCAGCAAAGGAAAATATCATAAGATCCAGCTCTTCATTCATTCATTCATTCATTCATTCAGTCATTCATTCATTCATTCATTCAGTCAGTCAGTCATTCATTCATTCATTCAGTCATTCATTAATTAATTCATTAATTCAGTCATTCATTCATTCATTCAGTCATTCATTCATTCATTCATTCAGTCATTCATTCATTCATTCATTCATTCATTCCATATGAATATTATCCAAATGCATCAGAATCTCTCATGGCTTCACGTTGAAAACAAATTACTATCCCAATCTTCTGATTTTCTTTAGGAATGTTATATACACTGCTCAAAAAAATAAAGGGAACACTTAAACAACACAATGTAACTCCAAGTCAATCACACTTCTGTGAAATCAAACTGTCCACTTAGGAAGCAACACCGATTGACAATGAATTTCACATGCTGTTGTGCAAATGGATTAGACAACAAGTGGAAATTATAGGCAATTAGCAAGACACCCCCAATAAAGGAGTGGTTCTGCAGGTGGTGACCACAGACCACTTCTCAGTTCCTATGCTTCCTGGCTGATTTTTTGGTCACTTTGAAAGCTGGCGGTGCTTTCACTCTAGTGGTAGCATGAGACGGAGTCTACAACCCACACAAGTGGCTCAGGTAGTGCAGCTCATCCAGGATGGCACATCAATGCGAGCTGTGGTAAGAAAGTTTGCTGTGTCTGTCAGCGTAGTGTCCAGAGCATGGAGGCGCTACCAGGAGACAGGCCAGTACATCAGGAGACGTGCAGGAGGCCGTAGGAGGGCAACAACCCAGCAGCAGGACCGCTACCTCCGCCTTTGTGCAAGGAGGAGCAGGAGGAGCCCTGCCAGAGCCCTGCAAAATTACCTCCAGCAGGCCACAAATGTGCATGTGTCTCCTCAAACGGTCAGAAACAGACTCCATGAGGGTGGTATGAGGGCCCACCGTCCACAGGTGGGGGTTGTGCTTACAGCCCAACACCGTGCAAGACGTTTGGCATTTGCCAGAGAACACCAAGATTGGCAAATTCGCCACTGGCGCCCTGTGCTCTTCACAGATGAAAGCAGGTTCACACTGAGCACGTGACAGACGTGACAGAGTCTGGAGATGCCGTGGAGAACGTTCTGCTGCCTGCAACATCCTCCAGCATGCCCAGGCGTTGTAGGGAGGTCATACAGGCACGTGGAGGCCACACACACTACTGAGCCTCGTTTTGACTTGTTTTAAGGACATTACATCAAAGTTGGATCAGCCTGTAGTGTGGTTTTCCACTTTAATTTTGAGTGTGACTCCAAATCCAGACCTCCATGGGTTGAAAAATTAGATTTCCATTGATCATTTTTGTGTGATTTTGTTGTCAGCACATTCAACTATGTAAAGAAAAAAGTATTTAATAAGAAAATTTCATTCATTCAGATCTAGGATGTGTTATTTTAGTGTTCCCTTAATTTTTTTGAGCAGTGTATATATTTTTAAAAACACTGTATTTTTCAGGCCAGTTAGTACATATTAGCGATACGCAAAACCACCAAACCAGACAGGCAAATTCAGGGCAGCTAAGACAACCTAAGCCAAGGACAAATCGCCTTAAATCTACAGTTTTATATAGAGCCATAGCTGAACGGAACTCTTTACCAATCCATATTTCTCAGGTAAAAAGTAAATCCACCTTCAAGAAAAAAATGTGAGAACATTTAATGCGATAGACCATATGACTGAACAGGAAATAGAAAGAACATCTAATGTGATGGACCATATGACTGAACAGGAAATAGAAAGAACATCTAATGTGATAGACCATATGACTGAACAGGAAATAGAAAGAACATCTAATGCGATAGACCATATGACTGAACAGGAAATAGAAAGCATCAACTGAATGTTAAATGTATTTCCTGTCTGGTATTTTAATTGTTTGTATTGCCTACTTGTTTAATGTTTGTGAAGTCTTGATTTGTAATCATTTGTAATGTCATATTAATTGGTGTTGGACCCCAGGAAGATTAGCTAGCATTACGGCTTTAGCTAATGGGGATCCTAATAAAAATTACTACAATTACTACGGATCCTACTGTAGTTTGCCTTACCTCTGTTTAGAGTAAAGCATAGTAAACACAGACCTGTAAACACAGACCTGAATAGAATAGAATACAACTTTATTGTCCATCCAGGACAATATCTCCCTTGTTTCTCTCGTATCATTGGTTACCTGGTTTCCTGACATTTCCTCTCTGCCAATCGATGCTTTCCAAATATCCAAGGCCCTGCTTCCCCGTACGCACCAGCGCATCTTCTCGGAGACATGCCTTGTCGGCGTTCGACGCCAGCCTCACCAGCCACCTGAACCTGTTGCTTGCATCAACCATACGCTTTGGCCCGCTTCACAGGTAATCGATTCTACATACCGAACTTCCACATTATTGATCAAAAGTCTCCAATGCTACCTTCCCCCCAACTCAACTTCTCAACCAAGCACAGCAACCATTCAAGAGCCTTTTATTCAACTTCTAACCTTTCAGGAAATGCTGCCACCACCATGCTCCACCGTAGGGATGGTGCAAGGTTTCCTCCAGATGTGACGCTTGGCATTCAGGCCAAAGAGTTTAATCTTGGTTTCATCAGACCCAGAGAATGTTGTTTCTCATGGTCTGAGTGTCTTTAGGTGCCTTTTGGCAAACTCCAAGTGGGCTGTCATGTGTTTTTTACTGACGAGTGGCTTCCGTCTGGCCACTCTACCATTAAGGCCTGAGTGGTGGAGTCCTGCAGAGATGGTTGTCCTTCTGGAAGGTTCTCCCATCTCCACAGAGCAACTCTAGAGCTCTGTCAGAGTGACCATTGGGTTCTTGGTCACCTCCCTGACCAAGGTCCTTCTCCCCGATTGCTCGGCCAGCTCTAGGGACGAGTCTTGGTGGTTCCAAACTTCTGCCATTTAAGAATGATGGAGGCCACTGTGTTATTGGGAACCTTCAATGTTGCAGAAATGTTTTGGTACCCTTCCCCAGGTCTGTGCCTCCTGTCTCTGAGCTCTTTGGACAATTCCTTCGACCTCATGGCTTGGTTTTTGCTCTGACATGTACTGTCAACAGTGGGACCTTATATAGACAGGTGTGTGCCTTTCCAAATCATGTCCAATCAACTGAATTTATCACAGTTGGACTCCAATCAAGTTGTAGAAACATCTCAAGGATGATCAATGGAAACAGGATGCACCTGAGCTAAATTTTGAGTCTCATAGCAAAGGGTCTGAATACTTATGTAAATAAGGTTTTTATGTTGTTTTTTTTAATACATTTTGCAAAAAATATATATATGTTTTCGCTTTGTTATTATGGGGTATTGTGTGTAGATTGCTGAGGGAAACAATTCTATTTTATACATTTTAGAATAAGGCTGTAACGTAACAAAATGTGGAAAAAGTAATGTGGTCTAAATACTTACACAAAGTATTTTCCTGGTAAATGTGTGGTAGGTGCAACATTAACAAAAATACAAGGGTTTCAGTGAAATGACTTAACTGGTGTCTCCAAGTGGCCACTCTCCTCTCCAACTGTGTGCACAGTTCCTAAGTCATTTCAATGCACTTTTATAAGGTCCATTTTTAAACTCCCCTAGCTGTGCCCGTTGAGGAAATAGGGCAAGCACACTTGTACAGTTGTTGTTTTGTTTGGAAAACATCCCTGTATATCTCGGGTCACAGGGTCTCAATGTCTATAAGTACAGAACCGTTTCCTACCAAAGGTCAACTTGTCAGCCCCTCTACAGACTAAGGTATGCTGCCCGTGAACTCAAGATCAGGACAAAAAACCATCATACAACCCACTCCACACTTTGGTTCCATATCAGAACAATGCTACACAAGAACCATCTTCCTCCATTATTCTCCACACTACAAGATCCAAGCTCATGATTACCCCCATCATCAATGCTGTAAGAGCACTGCACTTCCTCCTTCCGTGTCACCTTGATTCCCATCTCAGCTCAGACATTTCCCATCCATATCATCTACCCTCGACCCCTCTATACTCTCACAACCATCAAGCTCCTTCAACCCTCCTGAACCATCAAGCTCCTTCAACCCTCCTGAACCATCAAACAACTGAGTTCTGGACTTCCTGACGGGCCGCCCCCAGGTGGTGAAGGTAGGCAGTATTACCTCCTTGACACTGATTCTCAACACGGGGGTCCCACCAGGGTGTGTCCTCAGTCCCCTCCTGTATTCCCTGTATACCCACGACTTTGTGACCTCACACAATTCCAACTCCACCATCAAGTTCGTTGACGACACGACAGTGTCGACAAGATGGCCTTACAGGGAGGAGGTAAGCACTCTGACGGCCAGGGAAACAACCTCTCCCTCAACATTAGCAAATCAAGGCTATTCAGAGGGTGACGTATGCAGCTGAACACTGCCTGCCCTACAGGACACCTACAATACCAGTTGTCGCAGGAAGTTCACTAAGATCATCAGGGACCCCAGCCACGCCCTGTCCTCTCCACTTCAGTCACTCAGGCAGTACAGGAGCATCATGGCAAAGACTGGAAGACTGGCCAATAGTTTCTACCACCAGAACATCAGGCTGCAGAATAGCCACTACTAGTCAGCCATCCGCTCCCCCTTCCCCCTGCTACTCCTCCTATGAACATTTCCCCCCCCACACCCCCTCAATGGTCACTCATCTTACATGCTGCTCCCCTCTGGGGACATCCCCCTCCCCCCAAATTACTTTTACTCTGCCCCCAACCCAACGACATTCATGACTGTTGCAGTTGTTAATATGTACATAATAGTTTTTTTTATTGTAATTTTTATTATTTTTATTTCACACCCCCTCAATGGTCATGCTGCTCCCCCTATTGGTATTTGTATTTATTATGAATCCCCATTAGTTCCTGCCAAGGAAACAGCTACTCTTCCTGGGGTTTATTATGGATCCCCATTAGTTCCTGCCAAGGAAACAGCTACTCTTCCTGGGGTTTATTATGGATCCCCATTAGTTCCTACCAAGGAAACAGCTACTCTTCCTGGGGTTTATTATGGATCCCCATTAGTTCCTGCCAAGGAAACAGCTACTCTTCCTGGGGTTTATTATGGATCCCCATTAGTTCCTGCCAAGGAAACAGCTACTCTTCCTGGGGTTTATTATGGATCCCCATTAGTTCCTGCCAAGGAAACAGCTACTCTTCCTGTGGTTTATTATGGATCCCCATTAGTTCCTACCAAGGAAACAGCTACTCTTCCTGGGATTTGTTATGGATCCCCATTAGTTCCTGCCAAGGAAACAGCTACTCTTCCTGTGGTTTATTATGGATCCCCATTAGTTCCTACCAAGGAAACAGCTACTCTTCCTGGGGTTTATTATGGATCCCCATTAGTTCCTGCCAAGGAAACAACTACTCTTCATGGGGTTTATTATGGATCCCCATTAGTTCCTGCCAAGGAAACAACTACTCTTCATGGGGTTTATTATGGATCCCCATTAGTTCCTGCCAAGGAAACAGCAACTCTTCCTGGGGTTTATTATGGATCCCCATTACTTCCTGCCAAGGAAACAACTACTCTTCATGGGGTTTATTATGGATCCCCATGAGGAATTGAAAAGTTGTATGGTTAAGAGGGATGAGGCAAAAGGTATGGCAATTAGGTCTGGCAGCTCCTTCAAGTTGGATGGGTTCTGCTGATGTACAGCAATCTTTAAGTCATACCACATATTCTCAATTGGATTGAGGTCTGGGATTTGATTAGGCCATTCTAAGACATTTAAATGTTTCCCCTTAAACCACTCGAGTGTTGCTTTAACAGTATGCTTAGCGCCATCCATCATTCCTTCAATTCTGACCAGTTTCACAGTCCCTGCCGAAGAAAACATTCTCACATCATGATGCTGCCACCACCATGCTTCACTGTGGGGATGGTGTTCTCGGGGTGATGAGAGGTGTTGGGTTTGCGCCAGACATAGCATTTCCCTTGATGGCAAAAAAGCAAAATTTTTGTCTCATCTGATCAGAGTACCTTCTTCCATATGTTTGGGGAGTCTCCCACATGCCTTTTGGCAAACACCAAACATGTTTCCTTATTTTTTTCTGGCCACTCTTCTATAAAGCCCAGCACTGTGGAGTGTATGGCTTAAAGTGGTCCTATGGACAGATACTCCAATCTCCACTGTGGAGCTTTGCAGCTCCTTCAGGGTTATCTTTGGTCTCTTTGTTGCCTCTCTGATTAATGCCAGGGAGTTTTGGTGGGCGACCCTCTCTTGGCAGGTTTGTTGTGGTGCCATATTCTTTCCATTTTTTAATAATGGATTTAATGGTTCTCCGTGGGATGTTCAAGTTTCTGATATTTTTTTATAACCCAACCCTGATCTGTACTTCTCCACAACTTCGTCCCTTGTTTGGTGGTGCCCCTTGCTTAGTGGTGTTGCAGACTCTGGGGCCTTTCAGAACAGAACATATACTGAGATCATGTGACAGATCATGTGACACTTAGATTGCACACAGGTGGACTTTATTTAACTAATTATGTGACTTCTGAAGGTAATTGATTGCGCCAGATCTTATTTAGGGGCTTCATAGAAAAGGGGGTGAATACATACAGTGGGGCAAAAAAGTATTTAGTCAGCCAGTGCAAGTTCTCCCACTTAAAAAGATGAGAGAGGCCTGTAATTTTCATCATAGGTACACTTCAACTATGACAGACAAAATGAGAAAAAAAAATCCAGAAAATCACATTGTAGGATTTTTAATGAATGTATTTGCAAATTATGGTGGAAAATAAGTATTTGGTCACCTACAAACAAGCAAGATTTCTGGCTCTCACAAACCTGTAACTTCTTCTTTAAGAGGCTCCTCTGTCCTCCACTTGTTACCTGTATTAATGGCACCTGTTTGAACTTGTTATCAGTATAAAAGACACCTGTCCACAACCTCAAACAGTCACACTCCAAACTCCACTATGGCCAAGACCAAAGAGCTGTCAAAGGACACCAGAAACAAAATTGTAGACCTGCACCAGGCTGGGAAGACTGAATCTGCAATAGGTGAGCAGCTTGGTTTGAAGAAATCAACTGTGGGAGCAATTATTAGGAAATGGAAAACATACAAGACCACTGATAAGCCCCACGCAAGATCTCACCCCGTGGGGTCAAAATGATCACAAGAACGGTGAGCAAAAATCCCAGAATCACACGGGGGGAACTAGTGAATGGCCTGCAGAGAGCTGGGACCAAAGTAACAAAGCCTACCATCAGTAACACACTACGCTGCCAGGGACTCAAATCCTGCAGTGCCAGACGTGTCCCCCTGCTTAAGCCAGTACATGTCCAGGCCCGTCTGAAGTTTGCTAGAGAGCATTTCGATGATCCAGAAGAAGATTGGGAGAATGTCATATGGTCAGATGAAACCAAAATATAACTTTTTGGTAAAAACTCTACTCGTCGTGTTTGGAGGACAAAGAATGCTGAGTTGTATCCAAAGAATACCATACCTACTGTGAAGCATGGGGGTAGAAACATCATGCTTTGGGGCTGTTTTTGTGCAAAGGGACCAGGACGACTGATACGTGTAAAGGAAAGAATGAATGGGGCCATGTATCCTGAGATTTTGAGTGAAAACCTCCTTCCATCAGCAAGGGCATTGAAGATGAAACGTGGCTGGGTCTTTCAGCATGACAATGATCCCAAACACACCGCCCGGGCAACGAAGGAGTGGCTTCGTAAGAAGAATTTCAAGGTCCTGGAGTGGCCTAGCCAGTCTACAGATCTCAACCCCATAGAAAAAGTTGAAAGTCCATGTTGCCCAGCAACAGCCCCAAAACATCACTGCTCTAGAGGAGATCTGCATGGAGGAATGGGCCAAAATACCAGCAACAGTGTATGAAAACCTTGTGAAGACTTACAGAAAACGTTTGACCTCTGTCATTGCCAACAAAGAGTATATAACAAAGTATTGAGGTAAACTTTTGTTACTGACCAAATACTTATTTTCCACCATAATTTGCAAATAAATTAATAAAAAATCCTATAATGTGATTTTCTGGATTTTTTTTTCTCATTTTGTCTGTCATAGTTGAAGTGTACATATGATGAAAATTATAGGCCTCTCATCTTTTTAAGTGGGAGAACTTGCACAATTGGTGGCTGACTAAATACTTTTTTGCCCCACTGCATCCATAATAGATACAAATACAAACGTTATCATGTGTGTGTGCCTATGTTTGTGTTACTTCACAGTCCCCCGCTGTTCCATAAGGTGTATTTTTAACTGCTTTTTAAATCTGATTCTACTGCCTGCATCAGTTACCTGATGTGGAATATAGTTCCATGTAGTCATGGCTCCATGTAGTACTGTGAGCCTCCCATAATCTGTTCTGGACTGGTGGCATGTCTTGTGGGGTATGCATGGGTGTCTGAGCTGTGTGCTAGTATTTTAAACAGACAGCTCGGTACCTTCAGCTTGTCAACACCTCTTACAAAAACAAGCAATGAGGAAGTCAATCTCTCTTCACTTTGAGCCATGAGAGATTGACATGCATGTCATTAATGTTAGCACTCCGTGTACTTTTAAGGGCCAGCTGTGCTGCCCTGTTTTGAGCCAACTGCAATTTTCCTAAGTCCCTCTTTGTGGCACCTGACCACACGACTGAACAGTAGTCCAGGTGCAACCAAACTAGAGCCTGTAGGACCTGCCTTGTTGATAGTGTTGTTAAGAAGGTAGAAACTAGGGCCTGTAGGACCTGCCTTGTTGATAGTGTTGTTAAGAAGGTAGAAACTAGGGCCTGTAGGACCTGCCTTGTTGATAGTGTTGTTAAGAAGGTAGAAACTAGGGCCTGTAGGACCTGCCTTGTTGATAGTGTTGTTAAGAAGGCAGAGCAGCACTTTATTATAGACAGACTTCTCCCCATGTTAACTACTGTTGTATCAATATGTTTTGACCATGACAGTTTACTGTCCAGGGTTACTCCAAGCAGTTTAGTCACCTCAATTCACCTCACGTTATTCATTACGAGATGTAGTTGAGGTTTAGGGTTTAGTGAGTATTTTGTTCCAAATACAATGCTTTTAGTTTTGGAAATAATTAGGGCCAACCTAATACCGTGCTATTCATTTTGAAACTAACTGCAGCTCTTTGTTAAGTGTTGCAGTCATTTCAGTTGCTGTAGTAGCTGACATGTATAGTGTTGAGTCATCTGCATACATAGACACACTGGCTTTACTCAAAGCTATTGGTATGTCGTTAGCAAAGATTGGGGGCCTAAACAGCTACTGTGGGGAATTCCTGCTTCTACCTGGATTATATTTGAGAGGCTTCCATTAAAGAACACCCTCTGTGTTCTGTTAGACAAGTAACTCTTTATCCACATTATAGCAGGGTGTTTAAAGCCAAAACACATACGTTTTTCCAGCAGCAGACTATGATCAATGATGTCAAAAGCTGCACTGAAGTCTAACAAGACAGCCCCCACAATAATTTTATCATCAATTTCTCTCAGCCAATCATCAGTCATTTGTGTTAAGTGCTGTTCTTGTTGAATGTCCTTCCCTATAAGCGTGCTGAAATTCTGTTGTCAATTTATTTACTGTGAAATAGCATTGTATCTGGTCAAACGCCATTTTTTTTCAGAAGTTTACAAAGGGTTGGTAACAGACCGATTGGTCGGCAATTTGAGCCAGTTAAAGGGGGCTTTATTATTATTGGGTAACGAAATGACTTTAGCTTCCCTCCAGACCTGAGGGCACACACTTTCTAGTAGGCTTATATTAAAGATGTGTCAAATAGGAGTGACAATATCGTCTGCTATTAACCTCCGTTATTTTCCATCCAGATTGTCATATCCCGGTGGCTTGTCATTTTTGATAGACAGCGATCATTTTTTCCATCTCTTCTACACTCTTCCCTATGGTCATCCTCCCTCCCTCCCACCCAACCTCACACCCCCTCAACAGTCTTTACTCTGCCTCCACCCCAATGGACATGTATTTATTCATCACTGTTACAGTTGTTAAAATGTATATATCACTATTTCTATTTCTATTGTAGTTTTTTAATACCATTTTCATTATTTGATTTCTCTTAGTCTCTTAGCATGATGGAGCTCAGAGCTTAAGATTTTCACTGTACCTGCAACCCCAGTACATGTGACTATTAGACACTCTGAATCTCTGAATGTCCTTCGATCATCCCAAACCATCAAGCTCCTTCGACCATCCCGAACCATCAAGCTCCTTCAACAATCCCAGACCATCAAGCTCCTTCAATGTCCCAAACCTTCAAGCTCCTTCGACCATCCCAAACCATCAAGCTCCTTCGACCATCCCAAACCATCAATCTCCTTCAACCATCCCAAACCATCAAGCTCCTTCAACCATCCCGAACCATCAAGCTCCTTCAACAATCCCAGACCATCAAGCTCCTTCAATGTCCCAAATCATCAAGCTCCTTCGACCATCCCAAACCATCAAGCTCCTTCTTTGACCATCCCAAACCATTAAGCTCCGTATTTGACCATCTCAAACCATCAAGCTCCTTCAACCATCCCAAACCATCAAGGTCCTTCAACCATCCCGAACCATCAATCTTCTTCGACCATCCCGAACCATCAATCTTCTTCAACCATCCCAAACCATCAAGCTCCTTCAACCATCACAAACCATCAAGCTCCTTCGACCATCCCGAACCATCAATCTCCTTCAACCATCCCAAACCATCAATCTCCTCCAACCATCCCAAACCATCAAGCTCCTTCGACCATCCCAAACCATCAAGCTCCTTCGACCCTCCCAAACCATCAAGCTCCTTGTTTGACCATCCCGAACCATCAAGCTCCTTCTTTGACCATCCCAAACCATCAAGCTCCTTCAACCATCCCGAACCATCAAGCTCCTTCTTTGACAATCCTGAACCATCAAGCTCCTTCTTTGACCATCCCAAACCATCAACCTCCTTCTTTGACCATCCCGAACCATCAAGCTCCTTCTTTGACCTTCCCGAACCATCACGCCAGTGGTAGAAAAAGTACCCAATTATAATACTTGAGTAAAAGTATAGACACCTTAATAGCAAGTTACTCATGTCAAGTAAGCACAAATGCATTTTTTGTAAATAATGTCTGAATGTTGGAGTGTGGACCCTGGCTCTCCATACATTTTAACAACAAGAAAATGGTGCCATCTGCTTTGCCCCTTTACCCCTACCTACATGTACATATTACCTCAATTACCTCGACTAAGCTGTTCCCCAGAACATTGATTCGGTACCTGTACCTCCTGTATATACTGTAGCCTCGTTATTGTTATTTTATTGTGTTACTTTAGTTTATTGAGTAAATATTTTCTAAACTCTGTTTTTCTGCATTGTTGGTTAAGGGTTTGTAAGTAAGCATTTCACAGTAAGGGCTGCACCTGTTTTAGTCAGTGCATGTGACAAATACATTTTTATTTTATTAGATTAATATAAGAACTTTTAAAGGATTTATACTTTTACTTTTGATACTTCAATTTATTTGAGAAATTACATTTACCATAGATACTTCAGTACATTTAAAACCAAATACATTTAGACTTTTACTCAAGTAGTATTTTACTGGCTGACTTACTTGACATGAGTAACTTTCTAGTAAGGTGTCTATACTTTTACTCAAGTATTAAAAATGATTTTGTCACTACGTATAGAGGGGCAGGACAGAGTTGACAGCATAGTTAGGTGCCCACTGAAAGTACTATGTCTTTTAAAGAACTAGGCTTGTAAATGTTATACAGCCGGGAGGGAGATGAGAGGCAAGCCTGCACAACAACAGGTTACCTACCATCTTTTATGTTGTAATTGTTTACCTTTCAGAAGAAGTATGTTGAGATATATGGACACTGCCTGCTGAACTGTAAATACATATTACACATTACGTAACTAGGATCAGGTGGAGAGAGAGGGCTGCAAAGGTTTCTTCAGGTCAAACACAGGATGACATTGTTAGGAATGATGGATTTATGTATGTTACAAGCACACGTACGCACACGTACACACACGTACACACACGTACACACACGTACACACACGCGCACACACACACACACACACACACACACACACACACACACACACACACACACACACACACACACACACACACACACACACACACACACACACACACACACACACACACACACACACACACACACACACACACACATACCATAGGAGGCTCCAGAAGGGAGGATGGCTCATAATAACGGCTGGAATGGAGTGAATGGAATGTCATCAAAAACATGTAATTCCATAATTGTGTAGATGGTCTGTACTCAAAAAGGAGATTTGAGGTTTCTCTTTAGTATTTATTTCCATCAGAGGTTGGTAGATAGACAAACGTTTCGTCCTCAGCCTTCGCCAGTGTCATCTGTGTTTGATTTGTTCATTACCGTTCAATTTATTCTATTCCAGCCATTACTATGAGTACAACCTCCCCAATTAAGGTGCCACCAGCTTTAGTTAGGGCGTAGTTATCCACAGTCTTTAGTTAGGGTGTAGTTATCCTCAGCCTTTATTTAGGGTGTAGTTATCCTCAGCCTTTATTTAGGGCGTAGTTATCCTCAGCCTGTATTTAGGGCGTAGTTATCCTCAGCCTGTATTTAGGGCATAGTTATCCTCAGCCTGTATTTAGGGCGTAGTTATCCTCAGCCTGTATTTAGGGTGTAGTTATCCTCAGCCTGTATTTAGGGTGTAGTTATCCTCAGTCTTTAGTTAGAGCGTAGTTATCCTCAGCCTGTATTTAGGGTGTAGTTATCCTCAGCCTGTATTTAGGGTGTAGTTATCCTCAGTCTTTAGTTAGAGCGTAGTTATCCTCAGCCTGTATTTAGGGCGTAGTTATCCTCAGCCTGTATTTAGGGCGTAGTTATCCTCAGCCTGTATTTAGGGTGTAGTTATCCTCAGCCTGTATTTAGGGTGTAGTTATCCTCAGCCTGTATTTAGGATGTAGTTATCCTCAGCCTGTATTTAGGGTGTAGTTATCCTCAGCCTGTATTTAGGGTGTAGTTATCCTCAGTCTTTAGTTAGAGCGTAGTTATCCTCAGCCTGTATTTAGGGCGTAGTTATCCTCAGCCTGTATTTAGGGCGTAGTTATCCTCAGCCTGTATTTAGGGTGTAGTTATCCTCAGCCTGTATTTAGGGTGTAGTTATCCTCAGCCTGTATTTAGGGTGTAGTTATCCTCAGTCTTTAGTTAGAGCGTAGTTATCCTCAGCCTGTATTTAGGGCGTAGTTATCCTCAGCCTGTATTTAGGGCATAGTTATCCTCAGCCTGTATTTAGGGCGTAGTTATCCTCAGCCTGTATTTAGGGTGTAGTTATCCTCAGCCTGTATTTAGGGTGTAGTTATCCTCAGTCTTTAGTTAGAGCGTAGTTATCCTCAGCCTGTATTTAGGGTGTAGTTATCCTCAGCCTGTATTTAGGGTGTAGTTATCCTCAGTCTTTAGTTAGAGCGTAGTTATCCTCAGCCTGTATTTAGGGCGTAGTTATCCTCAGCCTGTATTTAGGGCGTAGTTATCCTCAGCCTGTATTTAGGGTGTAGTTATCCTCAGCCTGTATTTAGGGTGTAGTTATCCTCAGCCTGTATTTAGGATGTAGTTATCCTCAGCCTGTATTTAGGGTGTAGTTATCCTCAGCCTGTATTTAGGGTGTAGTTATCCTCAGTCTTTAGTTAGAGCGTAGTTATCCTCAGCCTGTATTTAGGGCATAGTTATCCTCAGCCTGTATTTAGGGCGTAGTTATCCTCAGCCTGTATTTAGGGTGTAGTTATCCTCAGCCTGTATTTAGGGTGTAGTTATCCTCAGCCTGTATTTAGGGCGTAGTTATCCTCAGTCTTTAGTTAGAGCGTAGTTATCCTCAGCCTGTATTTAGGGCGTAGTTATCCTCAGCCTGTATTTAGGGCGTAGTTATCCTCAGCCTGTATTTAGGGTGTAGTTATCCTCAGCCTGTATTTAGGGTGTAGTTATCCTCAGCCTGTATTTAGGGTGTAGTTATCCTCAGTCTTTAGTTAGAGCGTAGTTATCCTCAGCCTGTATTTAGGGCGTAGTTATCCTCAGCCTGTATTTAGGGCGTAGTTATCCTCAGCTTTTAGTTAGGGCGTAGTTATCCTCAGTCTGTATTTAGGGTGTAGTTATCCTCAGTCTTTAGTTAGAGCGTAGTTATCCTCAGCCTGTATTTAGGGCGTAGTTATCCTCAGTCTTTAGTTAGAGCGTAGTTATCCTCAGCCTGTATTTAGGGCGTAGTTATCCTCAGTCTTTAGTTAGGGCGTAGTTATCCTCAGCTTTTAGTTAGGGCGTAGTTATCCTCAGCTTTTAGTTAGGGCCTACAGTGCCTTTCAGAAGTATTCATCCCACTTGGCATTTTTTCCTATTTTTTTGCATTACAACCTGTAATTTAAATTGAATTTGATTTGGATTTCATGTAATGGAAATACACAAAATTGGTGAAGTGATTTTTTTTTTTTTAAGAACGTGTTTCAAAAAAATCTTACAAAAAAAAAAAAAAAAACGGAAAAGTGATGTGTGCATATGTACTCTACATCATCTACTGCATCCTTATGTAATACATGTATCACTAGCCACTTTAACTATATTTGATAATCTACAATCTGCACTCAAGAATGACTGCTATGGTGTTAGACAATACTTCCTAAATTACATTGATGGAAGCTACACTCTATCTGCAATATTAAAGCAGATATAAAAATAATGATAAACAAAAAAATAATTAACAAAAACTTCCTAAGCCATCTATTGGGAACAAGCATCGCAGTAACGGATGCAATATGTCCAACCCATTACAGATTGGATTAGTTGAGAACCTTTTACTTTATTTATCTTTGTTTAGTATAAGATGACTTGTGTACATGTATGTGGAAACATAGATGTTTAAACAAACCAATTTAAAAATGGAACTGCGACCAAGCATGCTGGGTTTTTTTACTCTGCAAAATGATGGGAAAGTTTACATTAGTGTTTAAAATCTGAACACTTAGGAGATATACCGGTAACTGAATAACAACAGGTAGAAAATAAGAAAATACTGTCTTGTTTCTATACTGTATCTTATCAATTGCATATCTTGAGTGAAAACATGTCAAGGCTGAGAATCGTGGCCTTATACTCCATCTACCCCCCATCTGATTCCAAATCCTGCTACAAACAAACACACAGACACACAGACACACAGACACACAGACACACACACACACACACACACACACACACACACACACACACACACACACACACACACACACACACACACACACACACACACACACACACACGCAGGGTCACCTGGAAGTGTGTGTTTGTCTCCAGGTGAGGGTCTCTCCAGCATGTCAGTCGACATCAGAGAGAAGCAGCAGCAGAGGGACAGAGAGAGGTCAACCTACCAGGGATTATCAACCACTCTGTTAGATTAAGGGTCAGGATTCTGATTGTGTCCCAAATGGCACCCTATTCCCTATATAGTGCACTACTGTTGACCAGGACCTGGATGGACAATAAAGTTATATTCTATTCTACAGATCTGTGTTGACTATGCTTTACTCTAAACAGAGGAATGGTGAACTACTGGAGGATCCATAGTGATGTCAATGGGGGTATGGGACAATGAAAACAAAGTCTTCACATTCAACTACAGACAGTGTTTAAGCCTGACAAGATGCTACAGTGTTACAGTTATAGGTGTTTGGAACCACATCTATATCTCTGTCTTTGGGAACAAGGTGGTTTGGGTGGGGTTGGCTATAAGCCCTGGGCTGACAGGTGAACAGAGCAGTGGAATGTGTAAATAGTTTTAAAAGTCTATTCACTAACGATCTGAGAAAAACACACCCACTCACTGTAAGCATTTCACTGTTGGTCTACACCTGTTGCTTACGGAGCATGCGACAAATAACATTTGATTTGATTTGAAGTAGCCCAGACTACAACAACGCCTAATGATGTAACCCACAAGAGTTTCTCATGTTAGGCCACAAACCAGAGAGAGCAGTAAGCAGAGGGACAGAGAGAGGTCAACCTACCAGGGATTAATAACCACTCTGTTAGATTAAGGGTCAGGATTCTGAATGTGTCCCAATAGCACCCTATTCCCTAAATAGTGCACTACTGTTGACCAGCCCCTGTAGGGGAGAGAAATGGAGAGGAGATGAGAGGAGAGGGAGGGGGAAGGGGGAGAGGAGAGAAGAGGAGAAGGGAGGAGAGGAGAAGAGGAGAGGTATGGAGGGGAAAGAGGGATAGGAGAGGAGAGGAGAGGAGAGGAGAGGAGAGGAGAGGAGAGGAGAGGAGAGGAGAGGAGAGAGGGGGAGAGGAGAGGAGAGGGAGGGAGGTGGGGAGAAGAGGAGAGAAGAGGTTAAGAGAGGAGAGGAGAGGAGAGGAGAGAGGGGGAGAGGAGAGGAGAGGAGAGGAGAGGAGAGGAGAGGAGAGGAGAGGAGAGAGGAGGAGAGGAGAGGAGAGGAGAGGAGAGAGGGGGAGAGGAGAGGAGAGGGAGGGAGGTGGGGAGAAGAGGAGAGGAGAGGAGAGGAGAGGAGAGGAGAGGAGGAGAGGAAAGAAAGAGGAGCACCATCCCCTCTAGGATGTAGTGTTTACTCTGTAGGCAGCACCAACATGATTTTACTGAGACTATAAGGCAAGAAAACACTGTAATTACCTACCATACCATCCTTCAACAGGGTGGTAGGTAGCCGAATGGTTAGGAGTTTTGGTTCATTAATTCAAATGTTGCTGGTTCGAATCCCGGAGTTGACTTGGCGAAAAATCTATCAATGTGCCCTTGAGCGAGGGACTGAACTCTAATTTCTCCCGTAAGTCACTCTGGACAAGAGGGTCTGGTAATTAATTATACGACATAAATGTACATTTAACGAAACGCACTTCAGTCACTCACTTCATGTTCACTACCTTCGTTCTCTCTCTGTTGCTATAAAACAGACATGGAATGAATACTAATGCTGTGTCAAAGAGGCAAGGAGAACATAAGAGCTTGTATCTGTGTACCAACTCCTATTAAACCTATGGGCCCTGGTTAAACATAGTGTACTATATAGGGAATAGTGCGCAAATTGGGTTGCAGACGCTGTATCTACATCAGTGATGGGCTGATCCTATACTGCTGTCGACCAAGACTGCCAACCTGCATACCTGTTCCTTCATCAAGCACGAACATGGCTCTGTCGTCGCCCACGCATGGTACCTGTGCCAAGTACAATACACTGTGTGTGTGTGTGTGTGTGTGTGTGTGTGTGTGTGTGTGTGTCTGTGTCTGTGTCTGTGTCTGTGTCTGTGTCTGTGCGCGTGCGCGTGTCTGTGTGTGTGTGTGTGTGTGTGTGTGTGTGTGTGTGTGTGTGTGTGTGTGTGTGTGTGTGTGTGTGTGTGTGTGTGTGTGTGTGTGTGCGTGTGTGTGTGTGTGTTCTTCCTTGTCAGCTCAGCCAGCCTCACCTCCTCTCCCTAAAGCCCTAAAGAAAGTTTACAAGAACATGGAAGACGTCTTAAGGCATGCACCAATCAGGATCAGTCTTGGGGCATGCACCAATCAGGATCAGTCTTGGGGCATGCACCAATCAGGATCAGTCTTGGGGCATGCACCAATCAGGATCAGTCTTGGGGCATGCACCAATCAGGATCAGTCTTGGGGCATGCACCAATCAGGATCAGTCTTGGGGCATGCACCAATCAGGATCAGTCTTGGGGCATGCACCAATCAGGATCAGTCTTGGGGCATGCACCAATCAGGATCAGTCTTGGGGCATGCACAAATCAGGATCAGTCTTGGGGCATGCACCAATCAGGATCAGTCTTGGGGCATGCACCAATCAGGATCAGTCTTGGGGCATGCACAAATCAGGATCAGTCTTGGGGCATGCACCAATCAGGATCAGTCTTGGGGCATGCACCAATCAGGATCAGTCTTGGGGCATGCACCAATCAGGATCAGTCTTGGGGCATGCACCAATCAGGATCAGTCTTGGTTCATGCACCAATAAGGATCAGTCTTGGGGCATACGGGCGCTGACAGGTACAACTCAATTTCAAACGTAGCATGCTACATTATTTAATGAGGGAATAACTTTATCTCTGCATGTAATGCCATGCAAAAACATACAGTACTGAGTTCAGCCTGGGAAACATTAATGAGAGGAGGGAAGGAGTAGGCTACACTATAGTAACAACATTCCAGGGTTCCTTGCAGTGAGTCACTGAGGGTTCTGTGGACAGGGTTGACACTGAGGGTTCTGTGGACAGTGTTTACACTGAGGGTTCTGTGGACTGGGTTGACACTGAGGGTTCTGTGGACAGGGTTGACACTGAGGGTTCTGTGGACAGTGTTGAAACTATGGGTTCTGTGGACAGGGTTGACACTGAGGGTTCTGTAGACAGGGTTTACACTGAGGGTTCTGTGAACAGGGTTGACACTGAGGGTTCTGTGGACAGGGTTTACACTGAGGGTTCTGTGGACAGGGTTTACACTGAGGGTTCTGTGGACAGGGTTGACACTGAGGGTTCTGTGGACAGGGTTGACACTAATGGTTCTGTGGACAGGACTGACACGGAGGGTTCTATGGACAGGTTTGACACTGAGGGTTCTGTGGACAGGGTTGACACTGATGGTTCTGTGGACAGGTTTGACACTGAGGGTTCTGTGGACAGGGTTTACACTCAGGGTTCTGTGGACAGGGTTGACACTGATGGTTCTGTGGACAGGACTGACACTGAGGGTTCTATGGACAGGTTTCACACTGATGGTTCTGTGGACAGGTTTGACACTGAGGGTTCTGTGGACAGGGTTGACACTGAGGGTTCTGTGGACAGGGTTGACACTGATGGTTCTGTGGACAGGTTTGACACTGAGGGTTCTGTGGACAGGGTTGACACTGAGGGTTCTGTGGACAGGGTTGACACTGAGGGTTCTGTGGACAGGGTTTACACTGAGGGTTCTGTGGACAGGGTTGGCACTGGTGGTTCTGTGGACAGGGTTGACACTGAGGGTTCTGTGGACAGGGTTTATACTGAGGGTTATGTGGACAGGATTGACACTGAGGGTTCTGTGGACAGGTTTGACACTGAGGGTTCTGTGGACAGGGTTGACACTGAGGGTTCTGTGGACAGGGTTGACACTGATGGTTCTGTGGACAGGTTTGACACTGAGGGTTCTGTGGACAGGGTTGACACTGAGGGTTCTGTGGACAGGGTTGACACTGAGGGTTCTGTGGACAGGGTTGACACTGATGGTTCTGTGGACAGGTTTGACACTGAGGGGTACTGTGGACAGGGTTGACTCTGAGGGTTCTGTGGACTGGTTTGACACTGAGGGTTCTGTGGACAGGGTTGACACTGAGGGTTCTGTGGACAGGGTTTACACTGAACAGGTAATATAATGGAGGAATGTGTTGGAGCTGGCCGGTGCCTTGGGGTTCTATAACAGGCTTTCTATAAAACAAACGGAGAAACTAATAAAGTGGAAATGAATATGTAATGTATATTAAAAGTGATTTTTTACAGTAGGTAAAAACAGTGGTCTGACATAGTGGTCTGACATAGTGGTCTGACAGAGTGGTCTGACAGAGTGGTCTGACAGAGTGGTCTGACAGAGTGGTCTGACAGAGTGGTCTGACAGAGTGGTCTGACATAGTGGTCTGACATAGTGGTCTGACATAGTGGTCTGACATAGTGGTCTATCAGTGTGGTCTGACAGAGTGGTCTGACATAGTGGTCTGACATAGTGGTCTATCAGAGTGGTCTGACATAGTGGTCTGACAGACTGGTCTGACATAGTGGTCTGACATAGTGGTCTGACATAGTGGTCTGACAGACTGGTCTGACATAGTGGTCTATCAGTGTGGTCTGACATAGTGGTCTGACAGAGTGGTCTGACATAGTGGTCTATCAGTGTGGTCTGACATAGTGGTCTATCAGAGTGGTCTGACATAGTGGTCTGACAGACTGGTCTGACATAGTGGTCTGACATAGTGGTCTGACATAGTGGTCTGACAGACTGGTCTGACATAGTGGTCTGACAGACTGGTCTGACAGAGTGGTCTGACAGACTGGTCTGACAGAGTGGTCTGACATACTGGTCTGACAGAGTGGTCTGACATAGTGGTCTGACAGAGTGGTCTGACATAGTGGTCTGACAGAGTGGTCTGACATAGTGGTCTATCAGTGTGGTCTGACATAGTGGTCTATCAGAGTGGTCTGACATAGTGGTCTGACAGACTGGTCTGACATAGTGGTCTGACATAGTGGTCTGACATAGTGGTCTGACAGACTGGTCTGACATAGTGGTCTGACAGACTGGTCTGACAGAGTGGTCTGACAGACTGGTCTGACAGAGTGGTCTGACATACTGGTCTGACAGAGTGGTCTGACATAGTGGTCTGACAGACTGGTCTGACATAGTGGTCTGACAGACTGGTCTGACAGAGTGGTCTGACAGACTGGTCTGACAGAGTGGTCTGACATAGTGGTCTGACAGAGTGGTCTGACATAGTGGTCTGACATAGTGGTCTGACAGACTGGTCTGACATAGTGGTCTGACAGACTGGTCTGACAGAGTGGTCTGACAGACTGGTCTGACAGAGTGGTCTGACATACTGGTCTGACAGAGTGGTCTATCAGAGTGGTCTGACAGTGGTCTATCAGAGTGGTCTATCAGTGTGGTCTGACAGAGTGGTCTGACATAGTGGTCTATCAGTGTGGTCTGACAGAGTGGTCTGACATAGTGGTCTATCAGTGTGGTCTGACAGAGTGGTCTGACATAGTGGTCTATCAGTGTGGTCTGACAGAGTGGTCTGACATAGTGGTCTGACATAGTGGTCTGACAGAGTGGTCTGACATAGTGGTCTATCAGTGTGGTCTGACATAGTGGTCTATCAGAGTGGTCTGACATAGTGGTCTGACAGACTGGTCTGACATAGTGGTCTGACATAGTGGTCTGACATAGTAGTCTGACAGACTGGTCTGACATAGTGGTCTGACAGACTGGTCTGACAGAGTGGTCTGACAGACTGGTCTGACAGAGTGGTCTGACATACTGGTCTGACAGAGTGGTCTGACATAGTGGTCTGACAGACTGGTCTGACATAGTGGTCTGACAGACTGGTCTGACAGAGTGGTCTGACAGACTGGTCTGACAGAGTGGTCTGACATAGTGGTCTGACAGAGTGGTCTGACATAGTGGTCTGACATAGTGGTCTGACAGACTGGTCTGACATAGTGGTCTGACAGACTGGTCTGACAGAGTGGTCTGACAGACTGGTCTGACAGAGTGGTCTGACATACTGGTCTGACAGAGTGGTCTATCAGAGTGGTCTGACAGTGGTCTATCAGAGTGGTCTATCAGTGTGGTCTGACAGAGTGGTCTGACATAGTGGTCTATCAGTGTGGTCTGACAGAGTGGTCTGACATAGTGGTCTATCAGTGTGGTCTGACAGAGTGGTCTGACATAGTGGTCTATCAGTGTGGTCTGACAGAGTGGTCTGACATAGTGGTCTATCAGTGTGGTCTGACAGAGTGGTCTATCAGAGTGGTCTGACAGAGTGGTCTGACAGAGTGGTCTAGCAGAGTGGTCTATCAGAGTGGTCTGACAGAGTGGTCTGACAGAGTGGTCTATCAGAGTGGTCTGACAGATTGGTCTGACATAGTGGTCTATCAGTGTGGTCTGACATAGTGGTCTGACAGAGTGGTCTGACATAGTGGTCTGACATAGTGGTCTATCAGTGTGGTCTGACAGAGTGGTCTATCAGTGTGGTCTGACAGAGTGGTCTGACAGAGTGGTCTGACAGAGTGGTCTGACATAGTGGTCTATCAGTGTGGTCTGACAGAGTGGTCTGACATAGTGGTCTATCAGTGTGGTCTGACAGAGTGGTCTGACATAGTGGTCTATCAGTGTGGTCTGACAGAGTGGTCTGACATAGTGGTCTATCAGTGTGGTCTGACAGAGTGGTCTGACATAGTGGTCTATCAGAGTGGTCTGACAGAGTGGTCTGACATAGTGGTCTATCAGTGTGGTCTGACAGAGTGGTCTGACATAGTGGTCTATCAGAGTGGTCTGACAGAGTGGTCTGACATAGTGGTCTGACATAGTGGTCTATCAGTGTGGTCTGACAGAGTGGTCTGACATAGTGGTCTATCAGTGTGGTCTGACATAGTGGTCTGACAGAGTGGTCTGACATAGTGGTCTGACATAGTGGTCTATCAGTGTGGTCTGACAGAGTGGTCTATCAGTGTGGTCTGACAGAGTGGTCTGACAGAGTGGTCTGACAGAGTGGTCTGACATAGTGGTCTATCAGTGTGGTCTGACAGAGTGGTCTGACATAGTGGTCTATCAGTGTGGTCTGACAGAGTGGTCTAACAGAGTGGTCTGACAGTGGTCTATCAGAGTGGTCTATCAGAGTGGTCTGACAGAGTGGTCTGACATAGTGGTCTATCAGTGTGGTCTGACAGAGTGGTCTGACAGAGTGGTCTGACATAGTGGTCTATCAGTGTGGTCTGACAGAGTGGTCTGACATAGTGGTCTATCAGTGTGGTCTGACAGAGTGGTCTAACAGAGTGGTCTGACAGTGGTCTATCAGAGTGGTCTATCAGAGTGGTCTGACAGAGTGGTCTGACAGAGTGGTCTAGCAGAGTGGTCTATCAGAGTGGTCTGACAGAGTGGTCTATCAGTGTGGTCTGACAGAGTGGTCTGACATAGTGGTCTATCAGTGTGGTCTGACATAGTGGTCTATCAGTGTGGTCTGACAGAGTGGTCTGACATAGTGGTCTATCAGTGTGGTCTGACAGAGTGGTCTAACAGAGTGGTCTGACAGTGGTCTATCAGAGTGGTCTATCAGAGTGGTCTGACAGAGTGGTCTGACAGAGTGGTCTAGCAGAGTGGTCTATCAGAGTGGTCTGACAGAGTGGTCTATCAGTGTGGTCTGACAGAGTGGTCTGACATAGTGGTCTATCAGTGTGGTCTGACATAGTGGTCTATCAGTGTGGTCTGACAGAGTGGTCTGACATAGTGGTCTATCAGTGTGGTCTGACAGAGTGGTCTAACAGAGTGGTCTGACAGTGGTCTATCAGAGTGGTCTATCAGAGTGGTCTGACAGAGTGGTCTGACAGAGTGGTCTGACAGAGTGGTCTAGCAGAGTGGTCTATCAGAGTGGTCTGACA
>NC_143029.1:85555000-85567500 GCF_057628025.1 Oncorhynchus mykiss | reverse complement strand
AACACAGCACAGCTCTACAAGACCAGGACCAACACAGCACAGATTTACAAGAACAGGACCAACACAGCACATATTTACCAGACCAGGACCAACACAACACAGCTTTACAAGACCAGGACCAACACAGCACATATTTACCAGACCAGACCCGCCTCAGGACAGTGTCGTTTCTTTGGCTGTGCCGGATTAAGTGATATGACATGCTATTCTATAAAATAATTTCTCTGTAATTAATATCACCTGATTGAGCTAATCATGTAAATGTAATTAACTAGAGAGTCGGGCACCACAAAATAATATTTACAGAGCTGTTATCTTCCGAATAAACTCTTAAAGACCTAGTAATATTTTACATCCTTTAGCAGTCAATATTAATCGTCATCTTAATTCAGTCTCATCTGAAAGTTGTAAATGCTTGGTTATGTGCACGAACCCTGGCTGAATCAGCAATACAAAATTGGGTTTAAAGATTTATTTACTAAATACCTAACTAATCACACAGAATTACATATACACATAATTAAATCATAACTTGATTACAAATTTCGTCATAAAGGAAAACGTCCCTTGCGGGCAGGAACAGATATGACAGCTTGTTACACAAAAGAAAAGGGTCTGGGTTTGAGTGAAAGAGCGGGAAGACTGAGGAACAAAGGGTAAAGCTGTGCTATCGTAAATACAGTATCTTATGCATTCTAAATTACCGCCCATTTGGAAAAGGAAAATGCAATAAATATTTACTCTGAGCTGCGCTTCGGTAGGTTGGTGGTAGATGGAAGGCCGAGTTGTCCAACCGAGTCCTTTGTCCTTTGAAGAATGTCTCTGCTGGTAAATTGAATACGTTGTAGTAACGTTGTTGTGTGGTAGACGGTATACTCTGTCTGTTCCTTCCTAACCCTCGTTTGCAGCGGCTGTTGCTAACTCAACAGCTAGGAGGTATCACTTCTGTAGTGAATAAGAGTTCAAAGTTCATACCATTCGCAACCAAAGCTCACGCTGATGTTGGCTTCGTTCTGTATTTATTATCTGAACCCTTCTGACATCGGACCGTCGTCCTCACGTCGGGGTCATGCAGAACACTGTCTTTCTGAGAAGTGGACAACGTGATGCAGTCCACACCGTGTCTCATTCAGATCATCAACCTACATATGCTGATGTAACCTCTGGCAAAAGACATCTAGAACAATCAGAGATTGGAGAGGTGCGCCAACTACTGCTTCTAATATGCAGACTACTGAGCTAAACAGACCCTTTAATTCACTCAGACACACTCACTCTCTCTCTCTCTCTCTCTCTCTCTCACACACACACACACACACACAAAACAAGGGGTTGCAGATTGCATTGCTTTGTACTTATTTTTTAGTGCAATCTTATTCCAATTTTCTATTGATTTGTTTACAACTATTCTTTATTTTATTGGCACTGGTATTATAATAATAATAATCAAATCAAATCAAATCAAATGTATTTATATAGCCCTTCGTACATCAGCTGATATCTCAAAGTGCTGTACAGAAACCCAGCCTAAAACCCCAAACAGCAAGCAATGCAGGTGTAGAAGCACGGTGGCTAGGAAAAACTCCCTAGAAAGGCCAAAACCTAGGAAGAAACCTAGAGAGGAACCAGGCTATGTGGGGTGGCCAGTCCTCTTCTGGCTGTGCCGGGTGGAGATTATAACAGAACATGGCCAAGATGTTCAAATGTTCATAAATGACCAGCATGGTTGAATAATAATAAGGCAGAACAGTTGAAACTGGAGCAGCAGCACGGCCAGGTGGACTGGGGACAGTAAGGAGTCATCATGTCAGGTAGTCCTGGGGCATGGTCCTAGAGCTCAGGTCCTCCGAGAGAGAGAAAGAAAGAGAGAAGGAGAGAATTAGAGAACGCACACTTAGATTCACACAGGACACCGAATAGGACAGGAGAAGTACTCCAGATATAACAGACTGACCCTAGCCCCCCGACACATAAACTACTGCAGCATAAATACTGGAGGCTGAGACAGGAGGGGTCAGGAGACACTGTGGCCCCATCCGAGGACACCCCCGGACAGGGCCAAACAGGAAGGATATAACCCCACCCACTTTGCCAATTATATGAGTAATGATAGATATATGTATATAAATATGTGTGTATGTGTGTATATATATATATACACAGTACGAGTTAAGCATTTTGACACACCTACTCATTCAATTTAATTTTTATTTTAAACTATTTTCTACATTATAGAATAATAGTGAAGACATAAACACTATGAAATATACATATGGAATCATGTAGTAACCAAAAAATGTTTAAACATATTTGAGATTCTTCAAAGTAGCCACCCTTTGCCTTGATGTCAGCATTTTCTCAACCAGCTTCACCTGGAATGCTTTTCCAACAGTCTTGAAGGAGTTCTCACATATGCTGAGCACATGTTGGCTGCTTTTCCTTCACTCTACGGTCCAACTCATCCCGAACCATCTCAAATGGGTTGAGAATAAGTGATACTGGAGGCCAGGTCATTGGATGCAGCACTCCATCACTCTCCTTCTTGGTCAAATAGCCCTTACACAGCCTGGACGTGTGTTGGGTCATTGTCCGGTTGAAAAACAAATCATAGTCCCACTAAGCGCAAAGGCTGTGGTAGACATGCTGGTTAAGTGTGACTTGAATTCTAAATAAATCACTGACAGTGTCACCAGGAAAGCACCCCCACACCATCACACCTCCTCCTCCAATCTTCACAGTGGGAACCACACATGCGGAGATCATCCGTTCACCTACTCTGCGTCTCACAAAGACATGGCGGTTGGAACCAAAAATGTCAAATTTGGACTTATCAGACAAAAGGACAGATTTCCACTGGTCTAATGTGGTTTATTTGCAGCAATTCAACCATGAAGGCCTGATTCACGTAGTTTCCTCTGAACAGTTGATGTTGAGATGTCTGTTTATTTATTTGGGCTGCAATTTCTGAGGCTGGTCTTAATGAACTTATCCTCTGCAGCAGAGGTAACTCTGGGTCATCCTTTCCTGTGGCAGTCCTCATGACAGCCAGGTAACTCTGGGTCTTCCTTTCCTGTGGCAGTCCTCATGACAGCCAGGTAACTCTAATGAACTTATCCTCTGGAGCAGAGGTAACTCTGGGTCTTCCTTTCCTGTGGCGGTCCTCATGACAGCCAGGTAACTCTGGGTCTTCCTTTCCTGTGGCGGTCCTCATGACAGCCAGGTAACTCTGGGTCTTCCTTTCCTTTGGCGGTCCTCATGACTGCCAGGTAACTCTAATGAACTTATCCTCTGCAACAGAGGTAACTCTGGGTCATCCTTTCCTGTGGCAGTCCTCATGACAGCCAGGTAACTCTGGGTCATCCTTTCCTGTGGCAGTCCTCATGACAGCCAGGTAACTCTAATGAACTTATCCTCTGCAACATAGGTAACTCTGGGTCTTCCTTTCCTGTGGCAGTCCTCATGAAAGCCAGTTTCATCATAGCGCTTGATGGATTTTATGTCTTAATGTTTTTTTGTGTCTGGATTTTTTTTGCATTGACTGACCTTCATGTCTTAAAGTAATGATGGACTGTCATTTCTCTTTGCTTATTTGAGCTGTTCTTGAAATAATAAGGACTTGGCTGCAAACAATGCAGAGAAATTCATTGAAACATTGAACTCAAATGAAATGATGAACTCTATACAGGTCTTCAATAACTCACAATACCAAAACAATAACAGAGGTGTCAATTCGACTGCTCGAAACATCAATTGCATATTCCAAAAAGCATAATCAAAAGCAAATTCATGAATACCAAAGACATGCAACATCAGAAACAAAAAAACGAAACATAAAACAATTAGAAAACATCTAAGACAAATGTCAAATTAAAAACATAAGCAGCAAAACAACCCAGAGCTACGTTATGAATACGTTGAAACTCTGAAATAGTAGAAACATACACTGAAACTCTGAAATAGTAGAAACATACACTGAAACTCTGAAATGGTAGAAACATACACTGAAACTCTGAAATGGTAGAAACATACACTGAAACTCTGAAATAGTAGAAACATACACTGAAACTCTGAAATGGTAGAAACATACACTGAAACTCTGAAATGGTAGAAACATACACTGAAACTCTGAAATAGTAGAAACATACACTGAAACTCTGAAATGGTAGAAACATACACTGAAACTCTGAAATGGTAGAAACATACACTGAAACTCTGAAATGGTAGAAACATACACTGAAACTCTGAAATAGTAGAAACATACACTGAAACTCTGAAATGGTAGAAACATACACTGAAACTCTGAAATAGTAGAAACATACACTGAAACTCTGAAATGGTAGAAACATGCACTGAAACTCTGAAATAGTAGAAACATAAACTGAAACTCTGAAATGGTAGAAACATACACTGAAACTCTGAAATAGTAGAAACACTGAAATGCAAGAACTTGAATTATACCAGTAAGAACCAAGTTGAACAATTTAAGACAAATCCACAAGAATTAGCTATACATTATTTTAGTAATCTACACAAAAACATCCCACAAAAATACTTACCCAATTAGAAATTAAAGAAAAATTGAACATCCTTGAATCAGTCATTAAAAAATAACCAAAATCCATTAGATTACCCAATAACCCAACAATAACTAAATGAAAAGCTAAAATCTATAAAACCACGTAAACTCGCTCTCTGGCGCTCGAGGTCACCAGTCTGCTTATTGTTAAGCACACCTGTTACCATCGTTATGCGCACCAGCGCCTCATCAGACTCATCTGGACTCCATCATCTTCCTGATTACCTTCCCTATAACTGTCACTTCCTTTGGTTCTTTCCCTAGACGTTATCGACTCTGTTTCTGTGTTTCATGTCTGTACGCTTTTCCTGTTTCTTGTTTTGTTCCATGTTCGTTTATTTATTAAATTATTCACTCCACTTGCTTCCAACTCCCAGTGTACATGTTACAGGTCTAGATAACATCAGAAATGAAATGCTGAAAAACAGAACACTTGAGTTGTAAAATGCTGTGCTTAAATTGCACAACATGGTACGAACTTCTGTCTGCTTTCCTGACGTCTGGAACCAGGGGCTCATCTCCCTGATCCACAGAAGTGGAGACAAATCAGACCCCAAAAATTACAGGGGAATTTGCGTAAACAGCAACTTCGGAAAGGTTTTCTGTAGCATTTTTAATTCAATAATTTAAACCTGTCTTCAATAATTTTTTTATACGTCAAATTGGCTTTCTCCCTAACCATCGCAGTACTGACCATATATACACCTTACACACACTAATTAATAAACACGTCCACCAAAAAAAAGAGGGCAAAATCTTTGCTTGCTTTATTGAGCACGAAGATATATTCTTCAAAATTCTCCAAAGTGGGCTTGGCGCTAATGTGTATGATTTAATAAAATGTTTATACACAGAAAATAAGTGTGCAATAAAAATCATAAACCAAAGAAAATTATTATTTTCGCCACGCCGAGGTGTGAGACAAGGCTGCAGTTTGAGTCCAAACCTTTTCAACATTTATATCAATGAATTAGCAGACATTTTGGACTATTCTGCAGCCCCAGGACTCACACTATTTGACACAGAGGTAAAATACCTGCTAGAGATGGAGATAGAGAGAGAAAGAGGGGAGATGGAGATAGAGAGAAAGAAAGAGGGAAGAGATGAAGATAGAGAGAAAGAAAGAGATAGAGATAGAGAGAGCTGGTGGAGGAGAGGTTGAGGGGGATGGAGGAAAGGGTGAGGGGGACGGAGGAGAGGTTGAGGGGGACGGCATGTGACAGAGAACAACCCACTAGAGAGGTGGCCACCCCCACAGAGAAGCCAGCAGAACAGCCCACCTCAGCACCTGACAAAAGTCTCGACACCACAGCAGAACAGTCCACACCAGACCCTGACCATAGAGTCGACATCACAGCAGAACAGACACATGAAGAACCACAAGCCCAGCGGCTCTCACCCCCTCTGAGCACCCCCCCTGTCAGCCACCCTGATAGCCCTTCTGACAACACCCTCACACCTACTGAGGACAAACACAAGACACAGATTGTACTACTTATGGACTCAAATGGGAAATATATAGAAGAAAAAAAACTTTTTCCCAAACACAGTGTGTCTAAACTCTGGTGTCCAAACACCCAGCGCCCCTCGACCTTCTGTCTGAGGACCAACTAGGTTCACCCAGCCACATAATAATACACACAGGCACAAACGACCTGTGAGCACAGCAGGAAAGGGTGGCCACAGCACTGAAGGGAGTGATTGAAAAGGCTTCTTCTACTTTCCCCAACGCACAAGTGGTTATCTCCACCCTGCTACCACGAAAAGAGTTCCACCCTGCCACAATACACGCAAGTAAACATACAAGTAAACGCAAGTATTTCCCGTGACTGTGCCTCAAAACCAAATGTTTTCCTGGCCCACCACTCCACCCTGGACTTGAACAGCCTCTATGACCAGGTCCACCTCTACAAGGCAGCAGTGCCCACCTTTGCCCGGACTCTAAAGGACATCGCTCTCAAACGTATCCCCAACACTTCACACAGGAGCAACAGATCAATAGACACCCCACCCAGACCAGCGAGACACCCTCCCAGACCTGCAGGACCCCCCCTTCCTGGACATACACATAGAGGACCCACGCCAAGAGGAATTACATCCAGACCACAGTACACCCAGACACATCCACACCCCCACCCCAACCAATCAACACCCCCCCACGTCAACCATGCCCACACCCCATTTAGGCCCCCTCAGATCAGACCTATGCCACTCCTGCCCACCCCATGCACCCCACCCCCGCAAAGAGGGCCTCAACATGGAAGCCACACATACGCCCAGGTAGTGAGCGGGCAAACAGTCCCAACCCCCACTCTCACACTCGCCCAAGCCAATGGCATGTACCAGATGCTCAGCAGGCTCTGCTCACACTTACTGGCCTGAGGCCAAACCACGACCAACAACATTGGACACTCTATGGAACAAAAAGCATTCACTATATCATCCAGGAATATCCAAGGCCTGAGGTCATCTGCCTTTGGCCTAAAGAGCAGAAACCTGGACTTCACCAAAGAAATCGGTAATACAGACATTGTCATCCTGCAAGAAACCTGGTATAGAGGAGACGGACCCACTGGTTGCCCTCTAGGTTACAGAGAGCTGGTAGTCCCATCCACCAAACTACCAGGTGTGAAACAGGGAAGGGACTCAGGGGGTATGCTAATTTGGTATAGAGCAGACCTAACTCACTCCATTAAATTAATCAAAACAGGAACATTCTACATTTGGCTAGAAATTCAAAAGGAAATTATCCTAACAGAGAAAAATGTCCTCCTGTGTGCTACCTATATCCCCCCACTAGAATCCCCATATTTTAATGAAGACAGCTTCTCCATCCTGGAGGGGGAAATCAATCATTTCCAGGCCCAGGGACATGTACTAGTCTGTAGCGACCTAAATGCCAGAACCGGACAAGAACCTGACACCCTCAGCACACAGGGGTACAAACACCTGCCTGGAGGTGACAGCATTCCCTCCCACATATGCCCCCCTAGGCACAACTATGACAACATAACCAACAAAAACGGGTCACAACTCCTGCAGCTCTGTCGCACGCTGGGTATGTACATAGTCAACGGTAGGCTTCGAGGGGACTCCTATGGTAGGTACACCTACAGCTCATCTCTTGGCAGTAGTACTGTAGACTACTTTATCACTGACCTCAACCCAGAGTCTCTCAGAGCGTTCACAGTCAGCCCACTGACACCCCTATCAGACCACAGCAAAATCACAGTCTACTTAAACAGAGCAATACTCAATCATGAGGCATCAAAGCCAAAGGAACTGAGTAACATTAAGAAATGCTATAGATGGAAGGAATGCAGTTTGGAAACCTACCAAAAAACAATTAGGCAACAACAAATTCAATCCCTTTTAGACAATTTCCTGGGTAAAACGTTTCACTGTAATTGTGAAGGTGTAAACTTGGCAGTAGAAAATCTTAACAGTATATTTGACCTCTCAGCTTCCCTATCAAATCTAAAAATCTCAAATAGAAAACCGAAGAAAATTAACAATAATGACAAATGGTTTGATGAAGAATGCAAAAATCTAAGAAAGAAATTGAGAAACCTGTCCAACCAAAAACATAGAGACCCGGAAAACCTGAGTCCTAGCCTTCACTATGGTGAATCACTAAAACAATACAGAAATACACTACGGAAAAAGAAGGAACAGCATGTCAGAAATCAGCTCAATGCAATTGAAGAATCCATAGACTCTAACCACTTCTGGGAAAATTGGAAAACACTAAACAAACAACAACACGAAGAATTATCTATCCAAAATGGAGATGTATGGGTAAACCACTTCTCCAATCTTTTTGGCTCTATAACAAAGAATAAAGAGCAAAAACATATACATTATCAAATACAGATCTTAGAATCAACTATTAAAGACTACCAGAACCCACTGGATTCTCCAATTACATTGAATGAGTTACAGGACAAAATAAAAACCCTCCAACCAAAAAGGCCTGTGGTGTTGATGGTATTCTCAATGAAATGATCAAATATACAGACAACAAATTCCAATTGGCTATACTAAAACTCTTTAACATCATACTTAGCTCTGGCATCTTCCCCAATATTTGGAACCAAGGACTGATCACCCAATCCACAAAAGTGGAGACAAATTTGACCCCAATAACTACCGTGGAATATGTGTCAACAGTAACATTGGGAAAATCCTCTGCATTATCATTAACAGCAGACTCGTACATTTCCTCAATGAAAACAATGTACTGAGCAAATGTCAAATTGGCTTTTTACCAAATTACCGTACAACAGACCATGTATTCACCCTGCACACCCTAATTGACAACCAAACAAACCAAAACAAAGGCAGAGTCTTCTCATGCTTTGTTGATTTCAAAAAAGCCTTCGACTCAATTTGGCATGAGGGTCTGCTATACAAACTGATGGAAAGTGGTGTTGGGGGTAAAACATACGACATTATAAAATCCATGTACACAAACAACAAGTGTGCGGTTAAAATTGGCAAAAAACACACACATTTCTTCACACAGGGTCGTGGGGTTAGACAGGGATGCAGCTTAAGCCCCACCCTCTTCAACATATATATCAACGAATTGGCGCGGGCACTAGAAAAGTCTGCAGCACCCGGCCTCCCCCTGCTAGAATCCGAAGTCAAATGTCTGCTGTTTGCTGATGATCTGGTGCTTCTGTCACCAACCAAGGAGGGCCTACAGCAGCACCTAGATCTTATGCACAGATTCTGTCAGACCTGGGCCCTGACAGTAAATCTCAGTAAGACCAAAATAATGGTGTTCCAAAAAAGGTCCAGTCACCAGGACCACAAATACAAATTCCATCTAGACACTGTTGCCCTAGAGCACACAAAAAGCTATACATACCTTGGCCTAAACATCAGCGCCACAGGTAACTTCCACAAAGCTGTGAACGATCTGAGAGACAAGGCAAGAAGGGCATTCTATGCCATCAAAAGGAACATAAATTTCAACATACCAATTAGGATTTGGCTAAAAATACTTGAATCAGTCATAGAGCCCATTGCCCTTTATGGTTGTGAGGTCTGGGGTCCGCTCACCAACCAAGACTTCACAAAATGGGACAAACACCAAATTGAGACTCTGCACGCAGAATTCTGCAAAAATATCCTCCGTGTACAACGTAGAACACCAAATAATGCATGCAGCGCAGAATTAGGCCTATACCCACTAATTATCAAAATCCAGAAAAGAGCCGTTAAATTCTATAACCACCTAAAAGGAAGCGATTCCCAAACCTTCCATAACAAAGCCATCACCTACAGAGAGATGAACCTGGAGAAGAGTCCCTAAGCAAGCTGGTCCTGGGGCTCTGTTCACAAACACAAACACACCCTACAGAGCCCCAGGACAACAGCACAATTAGACCCAACCAAATCATGAGAAAACAAAAAGAGAATTACTTGACACATTGGAAAGAATTAACAAAAAAACAGAGCAAACTAGAATGCTATTTGGCCCTACACAGAGAGTACACAGCGGCGGAATACCTGACCACTGTGACTGACACAAAATTAAGGAAAGCTTTGACTATGTACAGACTCAGTGAGCATAGCCTTGCTATTGAGAAAGGCCGCCGTAGGCAGACATGGCTCTCAAGAGAAGACAGGCTATGTGCTCACTGCCCACAAAATGAGGTGGAAACTGAGCTGCACTTCCTAACCTCCTGCCCAATGTATGACCATATAAGAGAGACATATTTCCCTCAGATTACACAGATCCACAAAGAATTCGAAAACAAATCCAGTTTTGAAAAACTCCCATATCTACTGGGTGAAATTCCACAGTGTGCCATCACAGCAGCAAGATTTGTGACCTGTTGCCACGAGAAAAGTGCATTGTGCATCCATTGTAAATACAACCCATATTTATACTTATTTATTTTATCTTGTGTCCTTTAACCATTTGTACATTGTTAAAACACTGTATATATATAATATGACATTTGTAATGTCTTTATTGTTTTGAAACTTCTGTATGTGTAATGTTTACTGTTAATTTGTATTGTTTTTCACTTTATATATTCACATTATATATTATCTACCTCACTTGCTTTGGCAATGTTAACACATGTTTCCCATGCCAATAAAGCCCTTGAATTGAATTGAATTGAATTGAATTGAGAAAGAAAGAGGGAAGAGATGAAGATAGAGAGAGAGAGAAAGAGATGGAGATAGGGAGAGGGAAGAGATGGAGATAGAGAGAGGGAAGAGATGGAGATAGAGAAAGGGAAGAGATGGAGATAGAGAGAGGGAAGAGATGGAGATAGAGAGAGATGGAGAGACTTTACTTTTTATAGTATAAAACCCCCCCCCAAGTATCCACGCCCTAAAAACGCATGGAGTACCACTGCACCGCACCCTCAACACAATCACATTACCTCCTCTCCAATCACATCCTCTCCAACCATACAGCCCCCATACCTCCTGAAACAACTGAGAGAGATGGTGACAAAAAGAGAGAGATACTTCATCCTGCAGTCTATACCTTTATACTACTACTTTCATGTAGTAGAAGTGATTGATAGGAAGAGGTCTCGATTCTCACGGGTACACTAAGTAGCAAAAATGTTGTGATCTCATGTTAATCACAATTTCTATTTCAGTCTTTGAGTTGATGGTGTCCCCACTGAGTGTGTTACCTTGTAATTACAAGATTGCTTCTACTTTACTTTAAGTGGGGCTGTGGTTTTCAGCATGTATGTGAGAGTGTGTATGAGAGTAACAGAAAGACATGCGTGAGAAATCATCAGATCATACTTTACTCACACCATCTCTTCACAGATCTACACACACCTCTGTGTTGTTTCACAGGAAAACACAAGTCCTCTTATCTCCAACCCTAACAGAACAGGCATCATTTTTCTTCATGTCACATAGTGAAAGAGAGAGAGTGGAGTGTATATGTGTCAGATGGAGAGAGAGAAAGAGAGACGGGGTCGGGAGAGAGAGCAGAAAGACAGAGAGAGAGAGAGAGCAGAAAGACAGAGAGAGAGAGAGCAGAAAGACAGAGAGAGAGAGAGTGCAGAAAGACGGAGAGAGAGAGCAGAAAGACAGAGAGAGAGAGAGAGAGAGCGAGAGAGAGAGAGAGAGAGAGCAGAAAGACAGAGAGAGAGAGCAGAAAGACAGAGAGAGAGAGAGAGAGAGCAGAAAGACAGAGAGAGAGAGAGAGCAGAAAGACAGAGAGGGAGAGAGAGAGCAGAAAGACAGAGAGAGAGAGCAGAAAGACGGAGAGAGAGAGCAGAAAGACAGAGAGAGAGAGAGAGAGAGAGCAGAAAGACAGAGAGAGAGAGCAGAAAGACAGAGAGAGAGAGAGAGAGAGCAGAAAGACAGAGAGAGAGAGAGAGAGAGAGAGCAGAAAGACAGAGAGAGAGAGAGAGAGAGAGAGAGCAGAAAGACAGAGAGAGAGCAGAAAGACAGAGAGAGAGAGAGAGAGAGAGAGAGAGAGAAAGAGAGAGAGAGAGGTGGGGGTCGGGAGAGAGAGATAGAGACAGAGAGAGAGAGAGCAGAAAGAGAGAGAGAGAGAGAGAGAGAGCATGAGAGAGAATGAGAGAGAGAGAGAGCAGAAAGACAGAGAGAGAGAGAGCAGAAAGACAGAGAGAGAGAGAGAGAGAGAGAGCAGAAAGACAGAGAGAGAGAGAGAGAGCAGAAAGACAGAGAGAGAGGGAGAGAGAGCAGAAAGACAGAGAGAGAGAGAGAGCAGAAAGACAGAGAGAGAGAGAGAGAGAGAGAGAGAGAGAGAGAGAGAGAGAGAGAACTGAGAGAACAGAGAACAGAGAACAGCTCAACCCTGTTCTTCTCTAGTATTATTCCACTAGCGGGTCAACAGCACAGCACATAGACTCTACTGACCACTTACACACACACACACACTAATGTGTGTTTGTTGTTAGGCGAA
>NC_143029.1:85547500-85550000 GCF_057628025.1 Oncorhynchus mykiss | reverse complement strand
GTAGTAGAACCCTGACCCTGTCTAGTACCTGTAGTAGAACCCTGGCCCTGTCTAGTACCTGTAGTAGAACCCTGCCCCTGTCTAGTACCTGTAGGAGAACCTTGACCCTGTCTAGTACCTGTAGTAGAACCCCGACCCTGTCTAGTACCTGTAGTAGAACGCTGACCCTGGCGAGTACTTGTAGTAGAACCCTGACCCTGGCTAGTACTTGTAGTAGAACCCTTACCCTGGCTAGTACCTGTAGGATAGCCCTGACCCTGGCTAGTACCTGTAGGAGAACCCTGGCCCTGTCTAGTACCTGTAGTAGAACCCTGCACCTGTCTAGTACCTGTAGGAGAACCCTGACCCTGTCTAGTACCTGCCTCTTTGTAGGAGAAGTGTCTCCCCCCAATTAATGGAGTCCAGATTCATTATGTACTAGTTCTTAGAGCAGAATGCCTGGTGTAACAAGACACCTTGAACATGGGTTAAGGCTCACGTGAGCGTCTAAGCGCGAAAACTGGCTCTGACAGTTTCGATGGGCCCCCTAATAATCACCCTGTTAGGTGATTAAAGAGGGTGCAGCTGGTTGGGAGAGAGACCCCTCCAGGCCCCCAGGGGCCACAACCTCCTTCACCCTCAGAGCCTCGGATCAGCAGCCATATTGAACCAAAATGGCAGCCGAGATGCCGTCGCTGATGAAGATGGGAGAGAGAGATGTGGGGGAGAGAGAGATGTCCCCCACTATGAATGCCGTTGCTCAGCACTGGACATTTAGCTTGTGAGACAGTGTGAATTGATCCCATCTTTAGAGCAGGTGTGGTGAATAAGAAACACACAGGCAGAGAAACACACATCATGGAGAGGGGAGAGAGAGAGTGGAGAAAGAGGGAGAGAGGGAAGAGAGAGGGAGGAGAGAGGGGAGAGAGAGGGAGAGAGGGGAGAGAGAGGGAAGAGAGAGGGGAGAGAGAGGGGAGAGATAGGGAGAGAGAGGGAGAGAGAGGGAAGAGAGAGGGAAGAGAGAGGGAGAGAGAGGGGAGAGAGAGGGGAGAGAGAGGGAGAGAGAGGGGAGAGAGAGGGAGAGAGAGGATGAGATGAGATCTTTAAGGTCAGGGCCCTCCGCAAGACTCACAAAATCATTTTAGACCCAAGCCACCCCGTACCCCGACTTTGAACTACTCCCCTCTGGGCGCAGGTATAGGGCACCCATCGGCAAGAAAAACTAGACAATCATTTGTGCCAGGTGTGATTTCCCTCCCAAATAGCTTGGGCTAATGTTGCTATCGACTCAGTAAGGCCAGCAGGTTAGTATTTTTTTATCTGTCTGTCTGTCTGCCTGCCTGTTTGTCCAGTGGCCTGGAGGGGACTGGAGAGGACTGGAGGGGACTGGAGAGGACTGGAGGGGACTGGAGAGGACTAGAGGGGACTGGAGAGGACAGAAGAGGACTGGAGAGGACCGGAGGGGACCGGAGAGGACCGGAGGGGGGACCGGAGAGGACCGGAGGGGACCGGAGAGGACCGGAGAGGACCGGAGAGGACCGTTGGGGACCGGAGGGGACTGGAGAGGACTGGAGGGAGCTGGAGAGGACTGGAGAGGACTGGAGAGGACTGTAGAGGACAGGAGGGGACTGGAGGGGACTGGAGAGGACTGGAGGGGACTGGAGAGGACTGGAGAGGACAGGAGAGGACTGGAGAGGACAGGAGAGGACAGGAGTGGAGGGGACTGGAGGGGACTGGAGAGGACTGGAGGGGACTGGAGAGGACTGGAGAGGACAGGAGAGGACAGGAGAGGACAGGAGTGGACTGGAGGGGACTGGAGAGGACTGGAGGGGACTGGAGAGGACTGGAGAGGACAGGAGAGGACAGGAGTGGACTGGAGAGGACTAGAGGGGACTGGAGAGGACTGGAGGGGACTGAAGTGGACTGAAGTGGACTTAAGAGTTAGGAGACAGGTAGGTCTGTATTAGGGTTCAGGAGACAGGTAGGTATGTTTTTAGGGTTCAGGAGACAGGTAGGTATGGTTTAGGGTTCAGGAGACAGGTAGGTATGTTTTAGGGTTCAGAAGACAGGTAGGTATGGTTTAGGGTTAAGGAGACAGGTAGGTATGTTTTTAGGGTTCAGGAGACAGGTAGGTATGGTTTAGGGTTCAGGAGACAGGTAGGTATGGTTTAGGGTTAAGGAGACAGGTAGGTATGGTTTGGGGTTAAGGAGACAGGTAGGTATGGTTTGGGGTTAAGGAGAAAGGTTATTAAAGTTGCATTGTCAATTTTGTTTTGTATTTATATGCCACTTTAAACGTGTACATGACACTACAACGACATTTCCCCATGGGGACAATAAAGTCAGTAAGTAAGTAAGTAGAGAGAGAGAGAGAGAGAGAGAGAGAGAGAGAGAGAGAGAGAGAGAGAGAGAGAGAGAGAGAGAGAGAGAGAGAGAGAGAGAGAGAAAGAGAGAGAGAGAGAGAGAAAGAGAGAAAGAGAGAGAGAGAGAGAGAGAGAGAGAGAGAGAGAGAGAGAGAGAG
>NC_143029.1:85162500-85182500 GCF_057628025.1 Oncorhynchus mykiss | reverse complement strand
ACACTAATGATTAACAGTCTACGACTGGAACCCTAAGTTGTTCCTGACTACATTACCTGACTACGAGTCTGTAACTGAGGCCTGTAGTTTTCCCTGGTCCTCAAGTAGAGTTTAACCTCTGACCCTTGACCTTTAGGAACTACCACGTGTTCTACTACCTGCTGGTGGGAGCGTCCAAGGAGGAGCAGAGAGAGTTCAGTCTGCTGCATCCTGAAGACTACGCATACCTACAACAGGTAAACACACACACACACACACACACACACACACACACTGAGCCCGAAGACTACGCATACCTACAACAGGTAAACACACACACACACACACACACACACACACACACACACACACACACACACTGAGCCCGAAGACTATGCATACCTACAACAGGTACACACACACACACACACACACACACACACCCACACTGAGCCCGAAGACTACGCATACCTACAACAGGTAAACACACACACACACACACACACACCCACACCTAGCCCGAAGACTACGCATACCTACAACAGGTAAACACACACACACACCCACACTGAGCCCGAAGACTACGCATACCTACAACAGGTAAACACACACAGACACACACACACACAGACACACACACCCACCCACACTGAGCCCGAAGACTACGCATACATACAACAGGTAAACACACACACACACACACACACACCCACCCACACTGAGCCTGAAGACTACGCACACCGGGGATTTGCCATCTTTTGGCCGATTTAAAAAAAAAATAAAAAAAAATAAAAAATAAAATAAAATGAAAAGCTGATAAATGAAACTGTTACTGTTGCCACAATGACCAGGTGAAAAACATCCCATTGTAAAATAATACTTTTTATTTATCGATGGAAATACATTCGACCGTCATGCTTATCGATCAATAGGTTAATTTGGATAATATAGTGTAAATAAATTGTGTTTCTTTTCATTAGTCATCATGTATCTTTATATTTGTCCAACACAACTATCACACGCACAGCATACAGAGATTTATTTTGAGAGGGATTTCTCCTAATGCTCCTCTTGCAGCTGGAGTTAAACATGCTTTTAGAAGCCCACTCATTGCACAACAATTCTAAAATGCGATTGCGTGTTAAAAACAATTGTGGTGCATGATTAAAAAAAGAGCTACTATTTTTATTTCTCAACTGGTAATTGAAGCGCACCATTCACAATTCAAGTGCAGATAACAGGAAGTATGTATTTTTAAAACATACTTATTTGTTTTGAAACCTGACTGTTTTATTTCATATTGTGAGGCATGTCTTGCTTCAAAGTAGCCTATAGGCAAAATCCCACCATGGAAACGTGGAGGTAGTTATTTTAATAAAGACGTCATTATGTGGCGCAAGAGTTTCAAGCTTGAGGAAAACTTACAATTGATTTAATTTCCACCAGTCTGCGTGCCAGTTATGATTTTCATGTGCACGTTTTCGCGGAAACAGTTTCATTTAAATAAATTTAAAAAAAATATTTGTTTCTCAAAATCGTTGGCATGTGAGCTAAACGACTACCGCCCCGTAGCACTCACTTCCGTCATCATGAAGTGCTTTGAGAGACTAGTCAAGGACCATATCACCTCCACCCTACCTGACACCCTAGACCCACTCCAATTTGCTTACCGCCCAAATAGGTCCACAGACGATGCAATCTCAACCACACTGCACACTGCCCTAACCCATCTGGACAAGAGGAATACCTATGTGAGAATGCTGTTCATTGACTACAGCTCGGCATTCAACACCATAGTTCCCTCCAAGCTCGTCATCAAGCTCGAGACCCTGGGTCTCGACCCCGCCCTGTGCAACTGGGTACTGGACTTCCTGACGGGCCGCCCCCAGGTGGTGAGGGTAGGCAACAACATCTCCTCCCCGCTGATCCTCAACACTGGGGCCCCACAAGGGTGCGTTCTGAGCCCTCTCCTGTACTCCCTGTTCACCCACGACTGCGTGGCCACGCACGCCTCCAACTCAATCATCAAGTTTGCGGACGACACAACAGTGGTAGGCTTGATTACCAACAACGACGAGACGGCCTACAGGGAGGAGGTGAGGGCCCTCGGAGTGTGGTGTCAGGAAAACAACCTCACACTCAACGTCAACAAAACTAAGGAGATGATTGTGGACTTCAGGAAACAGCAGAGGGAACACCCCCCTATCCACATCGATGGAACAGTAGTGGAGAGGGTAGCAAGTTTTAAGTTCCTCGGCATACACATCACAGACAAACTGAATTGGTCCACTCACACAGACAGCATTGTGAAGAAGGCGCAGCAGCGCCTCTTCAACCTCAGGAGGCTGAAGAAATTTGGCTTGTCACCAAAAGCACTCACAAACTTCTACAGATGCACAATCGAGAGCATCCTGGCGGGCTGTATCACCGCCTGGTACGGCAACTGCTCCGCCCTCAACCGTAAGGCTCTCCAGAGGGTGGTGAGGTCTGCACAACGCATCACCGGGGTCAAACTACCTGCCCTCCAGGACACCTACACCACCCGATGTCACAGGAAGGCCATAAAGATCATCAAGGACATCAACCACCCGAGCCACTGCCTGTTCACCCCGCTATCATCCAGAAGGCGAGGTCAGTACAGGTGCATCAAAGCTGGGACCGAGAGACTGAAAAACAGCTTCTATCTCAAGGCCATCAGACTGTTAAACAGCCACCACTAACATTGAGTGGCTGCTGCCAACACACTGACACTGACTCAACTCCAGCCACTTTAATAATGGGAATTGATGGGAAATGATGTAAATATATCACTAGCCACTTTAAACAATGCTACCTTATATAATGTTACTTACCCTACATTATTCATCTCATATGCATACGTATATACTGTACTCTATATCATCGACTGTATCCTTATGTAATACATGTATCACTAGCCACTTTAAACTATGCCACTTTGTTTACATACTCATCTCATCTGTACATACTGTACTCGATACCATCTACTGTATCTTGCCTATGCTGCTCTGTACCATCACTCATTCATATATCCTTATGTACATATTCTTTATCCCCTTACACTGTGTACAAGACAGTAGTTTTGGAATTGTTAGTTAGATTACTTGTTGGTTATTACTGCATTGTCGGAACTAGAAGCACAAGCATTTCGCTACACTCGCATTAACATCTGCTAACCATGTGTATGTGACAAATAAAATTTGATTTGATAAGATTTGATTTGATTTGATGTGGTTTAATCGTAAAAATCTGAATTAAAATGATAAGAAGCTAATGCGAGATCCCCAGCCTCCGCCATATGGACACATTCATACGCCGGGATCCATTGGCTAAAGAACTCACTGGTGTAAAAAATACTTGAAAGTACTACTTAAGTAGTTTTTTTTGGTGCTATCTGTACTATACTTTACTTTAACTTTTACTTCACTACATTCCTAAAGGAAATAATGTACTTTTTATTCCAAACATTTTCCCTGACACCCACAAGTATGTGTTACATTTTGAATGCTTAGCAGGACAGGAAAATTGTCTTATTTATCAAGAGCACATCCCTGGTCATCCCTACTGCCTCTGATCTGGAGGACTCATTAAACAGAGAACATCCCTGGTCATCCCTACTGCCTCTGATCTGGTGGACTCACTAAACAGAGAACATCCCTACTGCCTCTGATCTGATGGACTCATTAAACAGAGAACATCCCTGGTCATCCCTACTGCCTCTGATCTGATGGACTCATTAAACAGAGAACATCCCTGGTCATCCCTACTGCCTCTGATCTGGTGGACTCACTAAACAGAGAACATCCCTGGTCATCCCTACTGCCTCTGATCTGGAGGACTCACTAAACAGAGAACATCCCTGGTCATCCCTACTGCCTCTGATCTGGAGGACTCACTAAACAGAGAACATCCCTGGTCATCCCTACTGCCTCTGATCTGATGGACTCATTAAACAGAGAACATCCCTGGTCATCCCTACTGCCTCTGATCTGGTGGACTCACTAAACAGAGAACATCCCTGGTAATCCCTACTGCCTCTGATCTGGTTGACTCACTAAACAGAGAACATCCCTGGTCATCCCTACTGCCTCTGATCTGGTGGACTCATTAAACAGAGAACATCCCTGGTCATCCCTACTGCCTCTGATCTGGTGGACTCACTAAACAGAGAACATCCCTGGTCATCCCTACTGCCTCTGATCTGGTGGACTCATTAAACAGAGAACATCCCTGGTCATCCCTACTGCCTCTGATCTGATGGACTCATTAAACAGAGAACATCCCTGGTCATCCCTACTGCCCCTGATCTGGTGGACTCACTAAACAGAGAACATCCCTGGTCATCCCTACTGCCTCTGATCTGGTGGACTCACTAAACACTTAGTTTGTAAATTATGTCTGAGTGTTGGAGTGCGCCACCTGGCTGTCCATTTGTTTTTAAAAAGAAGAAAATGGTACCGCCTAGTTTGCTTAATATAAGGAGAATTAGAAATTATTTATACTTTAACTTTTGTAGTATTTTACTGGGTGATGTTCACTTTCACTTTTGGTATTCTACTTTTCTTTTAGTTAAAATGTGGTACTTTTTCCACCACTGAAAGAAGTGAGCGAATGGAACTGCTATCCAATAGGCCAATGAAGCAGTAGGCCTATAACTTCCATTGCTCTTTCACATTGAGAATAGGTGATTATCGAGGGGAGATTGTTGGAAATATTTTTCAAATAGCTTACTGTGAGGAACTATAGTTGTTTTTAAAAATGTTACCTCCTTTTAAGCCCCAATTTCGATCGTGTCTCATCGCTGCAACTTCCCAACGGGCTCGGGAGGTGAAGGTCGAGTCATGCGTCCTCCGAAATGCGTCCCGCCAAACCGCGCTTCTTAACATCCGCCGGCTTAACCCGGAAGCCCGCCGCACCAATGTGTCGGAGGAAACGCCGCTCAACTGAGGACCGAAGTCAACCCGGTCCGCCACACGGAGTTGCTAGAGCGCTATGAGCCAAGGAAAGTCTAGGCTAAGCTTTCTGGTGAACTAATTTTAATATTTGTTTTTATTTATGTATAGGCAGGAGAAATTATATAATTTTGGCAAATAAAATTCTCCCATTTACTTCCCTATTTGTCACGCCCTGACCTTAGAGATCCTTCATTCTCTATTTTGGTTAGGTCGGGGTGTGACTAGAGTGGGCATTCTAGTTTCTTTATTTCTAAGTTGGCCTGGTATGGTTCCCAATCAGAGGCAGCTGTCTATCGTTGTCTCTGATTGGGGATCATATTTAGGCAGCCTTTTCCCATCTGTTTGTTGTGGGATCTTGTTTGTGTATAGTTGCCTTGAGTACTGCATTAGCTTCACGTTTCGTTTTGCACTTTATTGTTTTCTGTGTGTTTCACTTCTAAAAAAAGATAATGGAACCAAACCACGCTGCATTTTGGTCCAATTCTTACATCAACGTTCGTGACACTATTGGACTCACCGCTATGACATTTCTCTCCTGTTATATCGGTTTTTATATCAACTTTATTTCGTTGTCCAGAAGCCAAAGGCACAATCCTACTCATATTAGCAACCCAAAGTAGTTGATACGTCTTTAGATCCTCCTAACAGAGATTTTCATCTCTGTCACATCTGGAACCGCTGTCAGGCGCGCTGTTTAGAATGGTGTTTTTCCATCAAATTGCATTTTGACAAATGTTTGAAAATTACATTTTATTGGCTGCTTCATTACATGAGTTACATGTTCTGTTAAGATGCATTACCATAATCTAAATGTGATTTCTGTCATTCTGAACAGTGTTGGTGGAGGTTCTAATGCAGTGGTTACCGAACTCGGGGTTGTAACCGCTTGTGGGGTCGGCTGATATGACAATCATTGTAATGTGGTTAACCTTAAAAATCTAAATTAAAATGATTGAACTTTACCGTGAATCATTGCGATTCAAGTGCAACATTCAAGTGCGGCCTGTCGAGTGGTGACTGAATGCTGCAGACAATGCATTCACGGGTCACTACGGAAGAGTTTTGGTTCCTGACTCAAGTCTCCTTCAGAGCAGTAAAACTCATGGTCACCTTCGCCAGCTCATGTCTGTGTGAAGCTGGATTCAGAAGTGCTCTCGTCTGCATTAAAACCAAATATCCATCCAGGTTGGAAGTGACGATAGATATATCTTTTTTTTAAATTTAACTAGGCAGAGATGAGGTGCGCACTGTTGACCACGCCCCCTGATTTTGAGAAGTTCCGACGCGACATGCATCAAACACACCCATCTCATTAGTGGGGGTGAGAAAAACGTGCTTTCAAGACAACTGAGAGCTCGGGAAAAAAACAAGGTGAAATCATGATGTCAAAGTTCCTAACTTGGAATTCCATTCAAAATGAATGCCCAATTTCAACTTCCTGCTACTCATGCCAAGAATATAAGATATGCATATTATTCATAGATTTGGATAGAAAACATAAGTTTCTAAAACTGTTTGAATCATGTCTGTGAGTATAACTTATGTAGCAGGCAAAACCCTGAGGACTAACTGTTCAGAATTATTATTATTTTTGCCTCTCTCTGTTCCCTGAATTGTTATTGCCAAGGGATATTTCTTAGGAACCTGTTTTGCTTCCACTGGATGTCACCAGTCTTTGGAATTTGGTTGAGGTTATTCCTTTGTGCAATGAAGAAGTAGGCCAACTGGGTACACTTTTGTGAGTTGCGCAAGACGTGAAAAGTGGCGCTGGTTTGTTTTCATTCCTGTATTGAACACAGATTGCCCCGTCTACAATTTGATCGATTATTAACGTTTAAAAATACCTAAAGTTGTATTACAAAACTAGTTTGAAATATTTTGGCAAAGTTTATAGGCAACTTTTGAAATATTTTGTAGTGATGTTGCGCTTTTTGTAAGCTGTTTTTTTCTGGATCAAACAAGCTTTATAAATGGACATTTTGGATATATATGGACGGAATTAATCGAACAAAAGGACCAATTGTGATGTTTATGGGACATATTGGAGTGCCAACAAAAGAAACTCGTCAAAGGTAATGCATGTTTTATATTTTATTTCAGCGATTTGTGTAGCGCCTGCAGGGTTGAAATATGCTAACTGCACCCCTGCTGGTGCAGATGGTGCAGGCTATCAGATAAAAGCTTCTTATGCTTTCGCATATAGTGATAGTTTACTATCAAATCTAATTTTATTGGTCGCATACACATATTTAGCAGATGTTATTGCGGGTGTAACACACGCTTGTGTTCCTAGCTTCAACAGTGCAGTAATATCTAACAATTCACAACAATACACACAAATCTAAAAGTAAAATAATGGAATTAAGAAATATAGAAATATTAGGATGAGCAATGTCGAAGTCCGGAGGATAAATATATATAGAATGTTTTGTTAAAATGTTTTGCAATTGACTGCCATAGCCCCAAATAAAACAAGGAAACATTGGCTGTAAATACATACTTTTTTTCACATGGTTGGGGTCATGAGAATTTTCAGATATCAAAATGGGGTTGTGGACTAAAACAGTTTGGGAACCCCTGTCCTAATGGGTTATGTACACCAATGTAAACCCAGACACACACTGAGCCTGAAAACAACACACCTCCAAGAGGTACACTGTCAGTCACAGACACACTCTCACTCACACACTCTCTCTCTCTCTCTCTCTCTTTCTCTCTCACTCACACTCTCTCCCTCTCTCTCTCTTTCTCTCACTCACTCTCTCCTCTCTCTCTCTCTCTTTCTCTCACTCACACACTCTCTCTCTCTTCTCTCACTCACACACTCTCTGTCTCTCTCTCTCTCTTTCTCTCACTCACACACTCTCTCTCTCTCCTCTCTCTCTTTCTCTCACTCACACACTCTCTCTCCTCTCTCTCTCTTTCTCTCACTCACACACTCTCTCTCCTCTCTCTCTTTCTCTCACTCACACACTCTCTCTCTCTCCTCTCTCTCTTTCTCTCACTCACACTCTCTCTCTCCTCTCTCTCTTTCTCTCACTCACACACTCTCTCTCCTCTCTCTCTTTCTCTCACTCACACACTCTCTCCTCTCTCTCTTTCTCTCACTCACACTCTCTCCTCTCTCTCTCTTTCTCTCACTCACTCTCTCCTCTCTCTCTCTCTTTCTCTCACTCACACACTCTCTCTCTCTTTCTCTCACTCACACACTCTCTGTCCTCTCTCTCTCTTTCTCTCACTCACACACTCTGTCCTCTCTCCTCTCTCTCTCTTTCTCTCACTCACACACTCTCTCTCCTCTCTCTCTCTTTTCTCTCTCCACTCCACACACTCTCTCCTCCTCTCTCTCTCTCTCTCTCTCTTTCTCTCACTCACACACTCTTCTCTCCTCTCTCTCTTTCCTCTCACTCACACACTCTCTCTCCTCTCTCTCTCTTTCTCTCACTAACACTCCTCCTCTCTCTCTCTTTTCTCTCACTCACACACTCTCTCCTCTCTCTCTCTTTCTCTCACTCACACACTCCTCTCTCCTCTCTCTCTCTTTCCTCTCACTCACATCTCTCTCTCTCTCTCTCTCTTCTCTCCTCCGCTCTCCTCTCTCTCCTCTCTCTCTTTCTCTCACTCACACACTCTCTCTCCTCTCTCTCTCTTTCTCTCACTCACACACTCTCTCTCCTCTCTCTCTCTTTCTCTCACTCACACACTCTCTCTCTCTCCTCTCTCTTTCTCTCACTCACACACTCTCTCTCCTCTCTCTCTCTCTCTCTCTCTTTCTCTCACTCACACTCTCTCTCTCCTCTCTCTCTTCTCTCACTCACACACTCTCTCTCCTCTCTCTCTCTTTCTCTCACTAACTCCTCCTCCCTCTCTCTCTCTTTCTCTCACTCACACTCTCTCCTCTCTCTCTCTTTCTCTCACTCACACACTCTCTCCTCTCTCTCTCTTTCTCTCACTCACACACTCTCTCTCCTCTCTCTCTCTTTCTCTCACTCACACTCTCTCTCTCTCTTTCTCTCACTCACCCACTCTCTCTCCTCTCTCTCTCTTTCTCTCACTCACACACTCTCTCTCTCTCTCTCTTTCTCTCACTCACACACTCTCTCTCTCTCTCTCTCTTTCTCTCACTCACACACTCTCTCCTCTCTCTCTCTCTCTTTCTCTCACTCACACACTCTCTCTCCTCTCTCTCTCTCTCTCTCTTTCTCTCACTCACACACTCTCTCTCCTCTCTCTCTCTTTCTCTCACTCACACACTCTCTCTCTCTCTCTCTTTTCTCTCACTCACACACTCTCTCCTCTCTCTCTCTTTCTCTCACTCACACACTCTCTCCTCTCTCTCTCTTTCTCTCACTCACACTCTCTCTCTCTCTCTCTCTCTTTCTCTCACTCACACACTCTCTCCTCTCTCTCTCTTTCTCTCACTCACACACTCTCTCTCTCTCTCTCACTCACACACTCTCTCTCCTCTCTCTCTCTCTCTCTTTTCTCTCACTCACACACTCTCTCTCCTCTCTCTCTCTTTCTCTCACTCACACACTCTCTCCTCTCTCTCTCTTTCTCTCACTCACACACTCTCTCTCACTCTCTCTCTTTCTCTCACTCACACTCTCTCTCTCTCTCTCTCTCTTTCTCTCACTCACACACTCTCTCCTCTCTCTCTCTTTCTCTCACTCACACACTCTCTCTCCTCTCTCCTTCTCTCTCTCTTTCTCTCACTCACACTCTCTCCTCTCTCTCTCTCTCTTTCTCTCACTCACACACTCTCTCTCCTCTCTCTCTCTTTCTCTCACTCACACACTCTCTCCTCTCTCTCTCTTTCTCTCACTCACACACTCTCTCCTCTCTCTCTCTCTCTTTCTCTCACTCACACACTCTCTCCTCTCTCTCTCTCTTTCTCTCACTCACACACTCTCTCCTCTCTCTCTCTTTCTCTCACTCACACACTCTCTCTCCTCTCTCTCTCTCTCTCTTTCTCTCACTCACACTCTCTCTCTCTCTCTCTCTCTTTCTCTCACTCACACACTTTCTCTCCTCTCTCTCTCTTTCTCTCACTCACACACTCTCTCCTCTCTCTCTCTTTCTCTCACTCACACACTCTCTCCTCTCTCTCTCTCTCTTTCTCTCACTCACACACTCTCTCCTCTCTCTCTCTCTTTCTCTCACTCACACACTCTCTCTCCTCTCTCTCTCTCTTTCTCTCACTCACACACTCTCTCTCCTCTCTCTCTCTTTCTCTCACTCACACACTCTCTCTCCTCTCTCTCTCTTTCTCTCACTCACACACTCTCTCTCCTCTCTCTCTCTTTCTCTCACTCACACACTCTCTCTCCTCTCTCTCTCTTTCTCTCACTCACACTCTCTCCTCTCTCTCTCTCTCTTTCTCTCACTCACACACTCTCTCCTCTCTCATGCTCTCCTCTCTCTCTATTTCTCTCTCACACACTCACTTTCTCTCTCTTGCTCTGTATCACTTTGCAGGAGGACTTTAATTTAGAAGATGCTGAGGACCTCAGGCGTGAGTTCAAGAGGCTTCATCAGGCCATGGAGATGGTGGGATTCCTGGTCCCCACCAAGAAACAGTACGTATGGCTACTGTAGGGTTACAGATCGAGGGAGAATGAGAGATAGAGATGGAGAGGTGGACAGAGAGAGAGCGACAGAAGAGAACGAAATATCCCTAAAAAAGCTATTTATCATAGCTCAGAAACCTTACCTCAATGTCTTTAGCCTTGATCTGATCGTTTTCCTGAAGAGTTGGTGTCATACCTCGTGGCTCATGGAACTAAAACAGTACGCCTGTAACAGCAGACAACTATCCAGTAATTCCTCCTCTCTCTCCCATTAGCCGCAGCAGGTTAGAGCTGGTCAGACGTAGCAGGGGGAAATGCAGAGAGCATTACAGTAGCGGGAATCTGATGTTGACCTCGGGGCCTGGCATGTGTAGGAGAGAGAACCAGTATAACCCAGTAACTCACCTGTTAGAGGTATAACTCAGTTACTCACCTGTTAGAGGTATATCTCTAGTATAACTCAGTTACTCACCTGTTAGAGGTATAACCCAGTTACTCACCTGTTAGAGGTATATCTCTAGTATAACTCAGTTACTCAGCTGTTAGAGGTATATCTCTAGTATAACTCAGTTACTCACCTGTTAGAGGTATGACTCAGTTACTCACCTGTTAGAGGTATATCTCTAGTATAACTCAGATACTCACCTGTTAGAGGTATAACACAGTTACTGACCTGTTAGAGGTATATCTCTAGTATAACCCAGTTACTCAGCTGTTAGAGGTATATCTCTAGTATAACTCAGTTACTCACCTGTTAGAGGTATATCTCTAGTATAACCCAGTTACTCACCTGTTAGAGGTATATCTCTAGTATAACCCAATTACTCACCTGTTAGAGGTATATCAATTGTATAACTCAGTTACTCACCTGTTAGAGGTATAACCCGGTTACTCACCTGTTAGAGGTATATCTCTAGTATAACTCAGTTACTCACCTGTTAGAGGTATAACCCGGTTACTCACCTGTTAGAGGTATATCTCTAGTATAACTCAGTTACTCACCTGTTAGAGGTATAACCCGGTTACTCACCTGTTAGAGGTATATCTCTAGTATAACTCAGTTACTCACCTGTTAGAGGTATAACCCTTTTACTCACCTGTTAGAGGTATAACTCAGTTACTCACCTGTTAGAGGTATATCTCTAGTATAACTCAGTTACTCACCTGTTAGAGGTATAACTCAGTTACTCACCTGTTAGAGGTATATCTCTAGTATAACTCAGTTACTCACCTGTTAGAGGTATATCTCTAGTATAACTCAGTTACTCACCTGTTAGAGGTATATCTCTAGTATAACTCAGTTACTCACCTGTTAGAGGTGTATCTCTAGTATAACTCAGTTACTCACCTGTTAGAGGTATATCTCTAGTATAACTCAGTTACTCACCTGTTAGAGGTATAACTCAGTTACTCACCTGTTAGAGGTATATCTCTAATATAACTCAGTTACTCACCTATTAGAGGTATATCTCTAGTATAACTTAGATACTCACCTGTTAGAGGTGTATCTCTAGTATAACTCAATTACTCACCTGTTAGAGGTATAACCCTTTTACTCACCTGTTAGAGGTATAACTCAGTTACTCACCTGTTAGAGGTATATCTCTAGTATAACTCAGTTACTCACCTGTTAGAGGTGTATCTCTAGAATAACTCAGTTACTCACCTGTTAGAGGTGTATCTCTAGTATAACTCAGTTACTCACCTGTTAGAGGTATAACCCTTTTACTCACCTGTTAGAGGTATAACTCAGTTACTCACCTGTTAGAGGTATATCTCTAGTATAACTCAGTTACTCACCTGTTAGAGGTATAACTCAGTTACTCACCTGTTAGAGGTATATCTCTAGTATAACTCAGTTACTCACCTGTTAGAGGTATAACTCAGTTACTCACCTGTTAGAGGTATATCTCTAGTATAACTCAGTTACTCACCTGTTAGAGGTATATCTCTAGTATAACTCAGTTACTCACCTGTTAGAGGTATAACTCAGTTACTCACCTGTTAGAGGTATATCTCTAGAATAACTCAGTTACTCACCTGTTAGAGGTATATCTCTAATATAACTCAGTTACTCACCTGTTAGAGGTATAACTCAGTTACTCACCTGTTAGAGGTATATCTCTAGTATAACTCAGTTACTCACCTGTTAGAGGTGTATCTCTAGTATAACTCAATTACTCACCCCTTAGAGGTATATCTCTAGTATAACTCAGTTACTCACCTGTTAGAGGTATAACCCGGTTACTCACCTGTTAGAGGTATATCTCTAGTATAACTCAGTTACTCACCTGGTAGAGGTATAACCCGGTTACTCACCTGTTAGAGGTATAACTCAGTTACTCACCTGTTAGAGGTATATCTCTAGTATAACTCAGTTACTCACCTGTTAGAGGTATAACCCTTTTACTCACCTGTTAGAGGTATAACTCAGTTACTCACCTGTTAGAGGTATATCTCTAGTATAACTCAGTTACTCACCTGTTAGAGGTATAACTCAGTTACTCACCTGTTAGAGGTATATCTCTAGTATAACTCAGTTACTCACCTGTTAGAGGTATAACTCAGTTACTCACCTGTTAGAGGTATATCTCTAGTATAACTCAGTTACTCACCTGTTAGAGGTATATCTCTAGTATAACTCAGTTACTCACCTGTTAGAGGTATAACTCAGTTACTCACCTGTTAGAGGTATATCTCTAGTATAACTCAGTTACTCACCTGTTAGAGGTGTATCTCTAGTATAACTCAATTACTCACCCCTTAGAGGTATATCTCTAGTATAACTCAGTTACTCACCTGTTAGAGGTATATCTCTAGTATAACTCAGTTACTCACCTGGTAGAGGTATAACCCGGTTACTCACCTGTTAGAGGTATAACTCAGTTACTCACCTGTTAGAGGTATATCTCTAGTATAACTCAGTTACTCACCTGTTAGAGGTATAACCCTTTTACTCACCTGTTAGAGGTATAACTCAGTTACTCACCTGTTAGAGGTATATCTCTAGTATAACTCAGTTACTCACCTGTTAGAGGTATAACTCAGTTACTCACCTGTTAGAGGTATATCTCTAGTATAACTCAGTTACTCACCTGTTAGAGGTATAACTCAGTTACTCACCTGTTAGAGGTATATCTCTAGTATAACTCAGTTACTCACCTGTTAGAGGTATATCTCTAGTATAACTCAGTTACTCACCTGTTAGAGGTATAACTCAGTTACTCACCTGTTAGAGGTATATCTCTAGTATAACTCAGTTACTCACCTGTTAGAGGTATAACCCTTTTACTCACCTGTTAGAGGTATAACTCAGTTACTCACCTGTTAGAGGTATATCTCTAGTATAACTCAGTTACTCACCTGTTAGAGGTATAACTCAGTTACTCACCTGTTAGAGGTATATCTCTAGTATAACTCAGTTACTCACCTGTTAGAGGTATAACTCAGTTACTCACCTGTTAGAGGTATATCTCTAGTATAACTCAGTTACTCACCTGTTAGAGGTATATCTCTAGTATAACTCAGTTACTCACCTGTTAGAGGTATAACCCAGTTACTCACCTGTTAGAGGTATATCTCTAATATAACTCAGTTACTCACCTGTTAGAGTTGTATCTCTAGTATAACCCAGTTACTCACCTGTTAGAGGTATATCTCTAGTATAACCCAGTTACTCACCTGTTAGAGGTATATCTCTAGTATAACTCAGTTACTCACCTGTTAGAGGTATATATATCTCTAGTATAACTCAGTTACTCACCTGTTAGAGGTGTATCTTTATGTAATTATATTCTAGCTTCTGACTACCATTAATGTGATGACTATTATTTTATCAAATCAATTAACTATTGTTTTTAATTATTACGAGATTAAATTAATCATGGAACAATTAACTCATTAGCAATCTTGGGGCACCACGGAAAAAGTTTGTTTTAATAAGTTACCGTTTTCCGAATTAACTCTGAATATATCGTTATCCTATTAGTTATCCATCCATTATTTTTACCTCGTATCAGTCTCATTCTGAACGTTGTTGACTTCAAATCTGCACCCTAGTCTAAATGATGATTCAGCAATACACATTGGATTCATTATTTATTACCTAATTAACTAAATAATCACACAGAAATACATAAACACACACTCAGGATAGATTATATGTTGATTACTAACATAATGTGATAAAAAGTCCCTAGTGGACCAACCCGATATGATGGCTTGGTACACAATGAAAAGGGAGAGGGAAAGACAGAGTCAACTTATTGTACATACATGTGGAAGCTATGCTCATGGGAATATGAATACTTTGCATATGAATGACCGCTCATTGAAAAATAATTGCCATGTGTATATATATATTTACGCGTGTATGTCTTTGTCATCTCTCTGTTGAAATCACCCGGTCCGTCTGTGGAGAGTAGTTCGACAAAGTCTCTGATTGTGTAAGTCTCTGGTTGTCCACCAGAGGTCACAATGTCCTCAGTTGTAGAAGTAGGCTTTCTTTGTTCAGGCAAGTGTTCGTTAGAATGGATATATCAGATGTTCCAAAGGTTGTTTGAAAAGATCTTCCTGGTGTCTTTGGTCAAAGTTCTAGACTACTTTACATGCAGAGCTGCAGGCGGTGCATGTCCTAGTCTAGTCTTCTTCACTCGTCGAGTTTCAGAGGGGTCTTGTAGTTTTAGACCATGTATTCAGCTCACTCTGCACGTATACTGGTCTAGCAGTTTTAAACCATTTTACACACCAGTAGCAACCCAGCAATGTACTGGTCTATATTTAAATTGCAACCATTTCAAAGTGTAGCCACCACTGCACGATTTCTGGTTTCTATGGTTGATTATTCAGGGTCTAGCTAGAACCACTCCACCACCCGGCATCAAGCCGGCATGTTTTGTTCTAATGAAAACTTCATTAGCAGTCCTTTTATGCCCTTTCTTTGGAGGACGGTTCCATCACGTTGTCACAATGTTTGTGCTCACGTGGGCGTGGTCACTGACTTGAAAAACAATTATCTAATTTAGAAGGCTAAAATAACATTTCATCTTCTCACAAATAGTTTCATATTTAATCATATCAGTTCCACAACATTTAGATGTAAATCTGATAACTGGGGCGTATACATTTGTGGAGTTACTGTTATTTAGTTATACCGTCCTTAACCTCTGGGATATTTTCACTGGCCAAAATCCAGTGAAAATACAGAGCGCCAAATTCAAACAAATTACTATTAAACTTTCATGAAATCACACTTGCAAGATACCAAATTAAAGCTACACTTGTTGTGAATCCAGCCAACATGTCAGATTTCAAAAAGGCTTTTCGGCGAAAGCAAACAATGCTATTATCTGAGGATAGCACCCCAGTAAACAAAGAGAGAAAATAATATTTCAACCCTGCAGGCCCGACACAAAACGCAAAAATAAAGATCTATTTCATGCCTTACCTTTGACGAGCTTCTTCTGTTGGCACTCCAATATGTCCCTTAAACATAATTTGGCGCGTTTGATCCAGAAAAAACACTGGTTCCAAGTCACGTAACATGACTACAAAATGTCTCATAAGTTACCTGTACGCTTTGTTCAAACATGTCAAACTACTTTCCTAATACAACTTTTTTTTAACATAAATAATCAATCAAATTGAAGACGAGATGATCTGTGTTCAATACCGGAGGGAAACAAAGTGGAGCCAGCTTTTCAGGTCACGCGCCTCTAACAAAGAGTACACTAGACTCGAGCCTCTTTCTGACCAGTGTTACTTCAACCAATTTCTAAAGACTGTTACCTCAACCAATTTCTAAAGACTGTTGACATCCAGTGGAAGCGTTAGGAACTGCAGCAAAGTCCATTCAAAATCTGGATTCCCAATGAAAACCCATTGAAAAGTGAGTGACCTCGGGGTTGTGCCTGCCAAATAAGTTATGTTATACTCACAGACATGATTCAAACAGTTTTCGAAACTTCAGAGTGTTTTCTATCCAAATCTACTAATAATATGCATATCTTAGCTTCTGGGTCTGAGTAGCGGGCCGTTTACTTTGGACACACTTTTCATCCGGATGTGAAAATACTGCACCCTGTCCCAAAGAAGTTAACGATATCACAAAACAACAACTGATTTTACATGATTATTGTTTGAAGCCCCACCATCCATTTCTCACATAATTTACGTGCAAAATATTGTTTCAATGTCCAACCTTTTGATGTTAAAGTTTTGGGGCAGAGTCTCTCTCTCTCTCTCTACACACAAAGGATTTTTGTGTGTAGTGCAGTGCAGTGCAGACAGAGAGTTTACGACCGGTCATTAAAGTCATAGGACCGGGCCACTCCCCTCAACCTTCCTCTCTGGTGGGAGAGAGGGGGGGGGTTCTCTTTGATCCTCACCCAAGTGGGAAATTCATGACACTCGTAAACCATTATGTTTTGCGTGAATGAATGTCCTGTATGTATGGTACCCTAGAAATGAGGATGATTTAGTAACCTATACCACTACCCAGTAGGGATTCAAATTATCCCGAAAATCTACCAAGTTTCAATACACGAAATAATTGATAATTATACCGAGAGTTCTTGGAAATACCCCCCAAAATCGTAAGTGCCCTTTTTTAAAGTGTTTAAAACAAAGAAATGGTCACTATGCCAGGGTTCTCTCCAAATAAGAAGGGTGCTGCGCCTCCTTGTCGGCTTGGCTGCCCCACCATCTTAAGAGTTCAGACAAAATTAAACTGACATTTAGTAATGATAGAGTAACTATCTCTGATCGGCAATGACATTGTTGTGAATTTTGGAAAAGGACGTTCCAATTTTTTTTTTGCGTTATTATGTTCCTCAGCCTGCTGCTGAAATGCGCAGAATTAATTATTTCGACACAGAGGACGCACAGAACGCACCCAGTATAGCATTGTTGAGTCATACAAACTTTATAACAGCAGTCAAACAATAGTTAAATGACCAAAGTAGCTTAGCTTGCCAGATAACCTCCTTCAACAAATGACAGAATATCTCCTATTTTGCAACATCTAGTTGAGGATTATACAGACAGCAGATCGGCTCATGAATAACGGGGAGATGAAGAGAGGAAATAGTTTCAATATCAAAGTATCTTACCAGGGGCCAACTCTGTTTAAAGAAAGATCCATATCTAACCTTCTCTACTGAAGTACGAGACAGTGCAGAGAAGTGGGGGAAATGGTATTGCGATATTTTGACATGCATTTAGCGATTTACATAATAAAGTTAGGCATTTTCCTGCGAGACAGGAGTCAGGACTTTGGCTTTCAATGGGATTGGGACTGGATAGGAAAATAGCCTCCTATGACAGGAGAAGATAGAATTTTCCCTCGTGCCTCTCTGAATTGTTAACAGACTTCATGTCTGTGACAGATCTCTGTGTAGTGAATTATGCATATAGGCCTGTCCAATGTGTGACCGTCTGAAGAGTCATAATGACAGCTCAGAGAAACACATTATTTTATAGGCTATACTGTAAGGGTTTCCTGTAGGGTTTATTTACTGTATTTGCATCGCGTGTGCAGTCCGGTGGTGTCAATTATGCTTCTGCTTTGAATTTATGGCCACTGTGTGTGAAGTAAATACGCTAGGCTAAAGGTTTCCATGACAACCTGCTTGCATAATGTGCTTTGTTTATTTGTAGCAAATTTTGGGGGTGTGTGGAATTGCATTAGTGTGACATTGGGGGGCTAATTAGGTCATTTCCCAGGTCTTGTCATTTTACATTTTTTCAGGAAATGTGAAGAGTGTTCCCGGGACAGTCTCAGGATCCCGGTTACCCATGTTAATCATTACTAGCCAGTGAGAGCAGTAAATACAATGGTATTGTGTCTTGTATGTTGTTGTGCAGCCTATGCTCTGTAATCCTGGGCACGTATTCACAAAGACTTTCAGAGCAGGACTGCTGATCATTATTATTTAAAAGGCAAAACAGATCGTAGATCAGCGTTCCTACTCTGTCATGCTTTGTAAATATGGGCCCAGGTGTATTGCGCAGCCCAGGTGTATTGCGCAGACCAGGTGTATTGCGCAGCCCAGGTGTATTGCGCAGCCCAGGTGTATTGCGCAGCCCAGGTGTATTGCGCAGCCCAGGTGTATTGCGCAGCCCAGGTGTATTGCGCAGCCCAGGTGTATTGCGCAGCCCAGGTGTATTGCGCAGACCAGGTGTATTGCGCAGACCAGGTGTATTGCGCAGACCAGGTGTATTGCGCAGACCAGGTGTATTGCGCAGACCAGGTGTATTGCGCAGACCAGGTGTATTGCGCAGACCAGGTGTATTGCGCAGACCAGGTGTATTGCGCAGACCAGGTGTATTGCGCAGACCAGGTGTATTGCGCAGCCCAGGTGTTTTGCGCAGCCCAGGTGTATTGCACAGCCCAGGTGTATAGTGACCTAACTGTGTGTTACTTTTAGGATCTTCTCTGTGCTCTCTGCCATCCTGTACCTGGGCAACGTGACGTACAGCCAATCAGAAGACGGCCAGGGGCTGGAGGCGGGGCCAGCAGATGTCCTCTATACCCTGTCTGACCTCCTGGAGGTAGAGCAATACATCTAGTTATTTTGCTGATGGATTTTGAGTATTGTCTATTTATGACTATTTCAAATTGTCAAATAATTAATTCAGCATTAGCTGTTATTGATACTACATAATGGCGCCTTATTGAATTTGAAAATAAACCATTCTCAATCAATCAATATATTTGTCTCGTCTGCTCAAGCTAGAGCAATCAGTCAATCAATATCTTCATTATATCACCTGTTCAAGCTAAAGGACCACCTGTACACAGTCTGCTCTGTTCCTATAGGTCAAACAGCTGACAGTCTGCTCTGTTCCTATAGGTCAAACCGCTGACAGTCTGCTCTGTTCCTATAGGTCAAACAGCTGACAGTCTGCTCTGTTCCTATAGGTCAAACAGCTGACAGTCTGCTCTGTTCCTATAGGTCAAACCGCTGACAGTCTGCTCTGTTCCTATAGGTCAAACAGCTGACAGTCTGCTCTGTTCCTATAGGTCAAACCGCTGACAGTCTGCTCTGTTCCTATAGGTCAAACAGCTGACAGTCTGCTCTGTTCCTATAGGTCAAACAGGAGTTGCTGGTGGAGGCTTTGACGAAGAGGAAACTAATGATGGCCAACAACACCGTAGTTCTACACTACACTCTCGATGAGGTAGGGGTTCTAACATCACATGACAGGGGAAACTTCAATCTGTTGCTATAGCTACCACCTGAAGATTTTTGACATGCCATTTAGCAGAGACTTTTATCCAAACTGACTTAGTCATGGGGGATACACTCAGGTCATGTATGGGCAAAGAAACTTGGACTTATGCGGCTCTTGTTGGCTTGGCAGACCTATTTGTGGTGTTATCCTATAGGCCTTAAGTATTTAGATTGTCCTTCCTAGGCTGTAACTATGTTGTTGTTGTTGTTGTTGTCCTTCCTAGGCTGTAACTATGTTGTTGTTG